>NC_081171.1:22575233-22732933 GCF_012432095.1 Onychostoma macrolepis
AAGACAGCAAAGTCGATCTCAATACAGTGCATCCGGAAAGTATTCACAGCGCTTCACTTTTTCCACATTTTGTTATGTTACAGCCTTATTCCAAAATGGATTAAATTCGTTATTTTCCTCAAAATTCTATACCCCATAATGACGATGTGAAAGAAGTTTGTTTGAAATCTTTGCAAATTTATTACAAATAAAAAACGAAAAAATAAGGATGTTACATAACAAAATGTGGAAAAAGTGAAGCGCTGTGAATACTTTCTGGATGCACTGTATAAGAGGGTTAACATAATATATTTAAATTTACATTTATGCTTCTTAAAGATGCTTTTTGCAAGGATGTTAGCTTATTTATGTATACATGTATTTATAAATGTATGCATGCATGTATTTATTTGTTTATTTATTCATATATATATATATATATATATATATATATATATATATATATATATAAATTTAGTGTTCCAATGTAATTTTAAACCCCAGTGTCTTTCATTACATAAACAAAACAATTTCAAGAATTGAAATTGCAAAAAATGTCAGCCCTTATATATCCAGTAAGAGCACATAGTGCCAGTAGCCAATACAGCTACAACAAGTGAAAATGTTTCAAAGTCTTTTCAATTCAATATTGCTGAAGTGCAGACAATGTCAAAAACAATATAAAAACGTTTACACTCATATTTTAGCACTGATTACTAATCACAATAGCATTCTGATCTCAATCTGCTAAGGCAGGTGTGATCAAAATGGGGTTACACATATGAGAAAAGAACAAATTGCCATGCTGCTTTGATTCCATCACAGGTGGAGTTGGTCGCTTTTGTAAATGAGCCAGAAGCTCAGCTCACAGCTCTGCAGGAACTGAGGCTCTGTACCAGACAAGACAACCCAGGACATCCAGACAAGAGGAGGAGATGGGAACAAGCACTGCTGGACAGTGAGTCCAACTGCTGCACCCCTGTGATGCAGACTATTTACTTTAAGTGACTGTGATGCATTGTCCATTAGCAGAAAAAAAAGGCCTTCTCTCTTAGTATCCATTGCTATAAAAGTACTTTAATTGGTCAAGTTATTATATAAAAGGTATAGTTTAAAAAAAATGAAAATACTGATCATTTACTATGTGTGACTATAATCAAATGGAGTGTGCTTCTGTCACCAAAGCATCATTATTTTCAGATTCTTGACTAATCATTAAATGAACACATATTCATGATGTAATCTGAAAAACAAAAATTGCTTGTAAATTTCACAAATAATTAAGAAATGGCAAGTAACACACTGAATTAAACATGAAATGTTGAAGTAGAAGGACTGATATAATATTTTCTTGTAGCCTTGGACTCCAATAATCATTGTTTTATTTACAACTTTGAAATCTTTTTTTTTTTTACAGTATATTTCCTCTCCGTTCTTGTGACTCAAGTCTTTGTATTCTTCTGTTTTTCTGTTTTCATACAGCAAACCTTAAATATGATATATATCCAGACTCCATAATCCTCTCCAATTATGGTTTTATCAGCACGGTCATGCTCAGCATTCTTTGTGCTGAGTTAAACCGACCTGACCTGGTGAGGACATCAGTTGCCTTTTGTCATTGCCCTGTTTTTAAATTCATGACCTTGAGTTACAATTATAGCCTATCTATGGAACATTTCTGGCCTGGAATCCTGCAAATAATGAAATGTTCCCTCATTCACTCACTCTCTCACATACAGACTTTCTCTCTCAATCTCACTCTCTCCTGCTGAATCGCTTGTGGAAAATCCCTTCGGGCGGGGTGGAGGTTTATTGGAAATTTGATTATAATTTTAGTCTTTTTTTTTTTTTAATGTGCTGTCATGAGTTTCACTCCACGAGAACCTGTTTTACATGCCTTCAGATTATGAGGTTCATGTTACACATTCCTTCAGGTTATGTTTCATCTAACCTTACCTAAAAGCAAAATTAATTCTGGGTCAGACACATGAAACATTTTATATTTAAAATACAGAGAACATGATAATTAAAGATGTTTGAGATAAAGAAAAGCATAAATCTCGTACAAATATAAAAAAAAAAAATAAATAAATGCATTTACCAATTTATTTATAATATTCAATGTAACCTTTGTATTCATACTGGTTTCATTTGTTAAAATATGTTCTGTATGATATATGTATGTATGTATGTATGTATGTATGTGTGTGTGTGTGTGTGTGTGTGAATAAGAATGTGACTAAATTAATGTGAATAAGTTGAGCCTTTTTTTATTTTTTTCAAATATTTACTTTTTTTTTTTTTACCATCCTCTATTTGCCTCTCATTTGTAAACATCAGCCTGCACAACTCAAGCCTAGAGAGCCAATTACACACATTAGAACTGCAACTGCCTGTAAACGGATGTGACTGCTCCAGGTCAGGGTCAGATGCAGATCGTCTCCCTGTCAAAGTCAACCAAAAGACAAACGGACAGAGCTGGACGTTCACTTTACAGCAGAATCCAGTGCAGAGGGAGGGGTCAGTTCCTAATCACATTAGAGGATATTCAGCATGCTTGATAACTGTATTAGCACTCAACCTGCAGAGGTAATTACATCAGCAGGTTAATACCAGCGTTCAGCCTTTCATAATCTTATTCTGCTTAAAGTGGGAGAGCCAAGCTGTTAAAGCTGGTTTATTGGGTTAGTCACTATCATTTTCAGCAATTCAGTGGGATTTCAACAGAGTTCAGTGAGTGATGTGCCAGCCTGCTGCATCCCCAAGGAAATCAAAAACAAATCGAACATGATGAGAGAATCAAAAGCATCATTCATCCATCAAAACAGTACATCTATCATCTGCTCAAGAACCTCAGGATCACATATGTGTCTTTCACCTAGGTGTCTTCATACATACATACAAACCTTAATCTTGATATATCAATAAAATAAGAACCAAACTATAAATAGATTTGGTGAGGGCATGGCTGAATCATCAATTTCCTCTAAATGAATTGACACATTCTTGCAAAGTTACTTATATTCAGTAGAATATCTGTTGGTAGACCAACACAATAAGGAGTTAGCAGATATGAAGCAGACAGTCTACTAATACTCTTATGAGAGTTTGTTGACTTGTAGTTGCAACATTACTTAGTATCAACAGAATGTTCAAAAGGGACCATCAAAATAAAGTGTTACCGTAATATTTTATAACCATTAAAGTAACTGATATTAACTACTTAGGTTTCAAAAGTACAAGTAAATTCCATAAATAATATAAATAAGTTCTTAGAAAGACAGAAAAGTTGTCACAATCGTATCACACATAACCACTATTTCACAGTGTTAATCTAAGTGAAAAATGTATTTATATTGATAAACACAGATCTACAAATCCATGCTCTTTAGATCCCCAGTGGACATCAGTTACACATTGCTTGGTGTTCTTCTCGGAATTTAGATTCAGATCTGTCTGTGCATGGGAGAGGTGGGTTTCTAATGAGCTCTCATTAATCTAATTTCATCTTTGCTTTAAAAATCACTTTTATACTCTGTTTAAATCATATCTGTGACATTATTTTATGTGTATATTTGATTATTTCTGTATTTTCACTAAGTTTGATCAGTTGTATGCCTCATCGATTGACTTGAAGCACGTGCTAATTGCGTTGCACTTTACATTCATTTAACAGAAAAGACAAGGGTGAAAACACACTGTAAAGACTGTTTCATGTTTTATTCAGGCATGCTGTTTTGTCACTCGTTGTTAAATAGATTTTATTGTTTGAAAGTTTTATTCTATTTTCTCTTCCCTTTCTGCACTGTCTGTGCATGGGAGAGAAAAGACAAGAAGGGCGAAAACACATTGTAAAGACTGCTTCATGTTTTATTCAGTAAATGAAGAGTCGAACCGTCAACTGATGTCCGTCTGGTTACTACTCTGAGAAAAAAAAAAAAAAACACAATGCAGATTACACCGGTCACAATTACACATTAGGACTTTATAATATCTTACTCAAATTGAATTTATTACCAACATAGTTCACCTCATTTTCATGTTAGTATTGTGTTGTCAGTTGTATTGAAATGGGCCATCCAGAAAATTGATTATAAATTTCCAATTTAAAGCTGCAAAAGGCAAACTTGAATAAACATCTCATCCATTACCAAATGATGCCTCTAAACAACACGTAGTTGTTCACCAGTATTGAGTTACACTGTGGATGAAAATGATTGATTTGAATGTGAAGAGATTAGCGGACGAGGCTAAACCATCCATCACAAGAGAATCATTACAAACATAATTCTCTGCCAGACAACACAAACAACGTGAGGCATCCCAGACAAACAACTGTCAGAATGCTCTCCGTTTCCACCATCGCCCCTCTTCCCTGTTGTTTACCCCTTCTGGCCTTTTTTTTTGGATGTGGTGTGCTTTGTAAATTTTGCAGAGAAGCCTCTCACTGACTTTGAAAGGCTAAAGCTTTGAGGACCCTAGTCAAGACCCCCCGATAGCGACTGCTGCATTCACAAAGCCTAAGAAACCGTATTAAACTTGAGCTCAACATACATCCATATTTATAGAAAATGTCTGGTGAGCAACCCAAAACAACTGCCCTAAATCTGAGAAATTCTCTTTTAAAGATTTCCGTCTTGACGTGATGCTTTGAAGAAACAATGCATGACGTAATTAACCCAGAACACTGAGGTGCTCCGGGAAGTATCTATTTTTAATGTGTCAGCCACTACTCAAGCCGAGGTAGAAAAACACAGCTTCTCACGCTAATGAAACTAGGGTGAAACTACTGTCATGATATTGACAAGCATGTGTTACTGATCAATAACCATCTTGAGTCTGCAACAACATTCTTATTCGAAGGCAAGATTTTGGTTTTGGGTTACTGTATTTGACAGAATTTTGTTTCATGACAAACACAAGAGTTTAATTCAGGAACATTTACGTTTACCAATATATTTTTTATTATTTTATTTAGTTTTTATTTTTTTGTATACAAAATTACAGTCACCATGACATGGTTTTCTAAGCAGATGAATTCTGAAGTGTGCTTAAGGGCAGAAAGTTAACCGATGCACAAAAACAAACCATGGAAGATCAATGTTCCATCCCTAATGATAAAACAAATTATTTGTGTCTAAGGCATTCAGGGTCAGGAGTGTGGGATTTTATATGTGTGGGTTCAGTTGAGTCTAAATTTGATCTTAAATTCAAAATACATGTTTTAAATACGTATTGATGAATCATGATTTCTGCACTGTTAGTGAATGAGACCCATATATTTATACAACAGTTTTTTTTTCTGGCTCTCGAATCTGATTGGCTGAGAGCCTTTTCCAGGTGTGTGATATTCTAGTGATAACAGCACCCCAACTGTTTAACCGTTTGTGTCACTCCGCTTGCAATATTTCTCACAGCGAGTGTCATGGTGGACACCCAAATCCATTATAATTTTATAAATAATAATGTTTTGTGTTACATAATGTAGTTTTAAGAGTTTTTTAAGACAAATATATCACTTTCCTCAGCCAACATTCAAACTAATATATCACTTTCCTCAGCCAACATTCAAACTAATGTTTTATTGTGAATATGAGATTGAGCTGAAGTATGAACGCTGTATCAGATGCAGGTAGTCACACTCTCTCAGTCCATCTCTCTCTTACAATACTCTTCTCTACATAATACAGTGAGCTTTTAATGCAGTAATACAATAAGCTTTCAATGAAGCAACTCAACGTTCTAAAGTGATGTTTTCGAATTGTATTGGAGTATTGGAGGATTGGGCTCAGCTGTTAAACTGTCAATTTAAGATTTGAATTAATCGCAGAAGGAAGTAGTTCCGCATACAAAATGTTTTGGTAACACTTTATTTTAAGGTGTCCTTGTTACACGTTACATGTACTTACTAAATTAATAACAATTAATTATGCATAATTACAAGCAGGTAAACCTAAAACAAACCCTAATCCTAACACCAACTATACAGTAAGTGCATTTAGTTAATTAATCTTATTCAGTACTTTAATGTATAATTACACTGTAACAAGAACACCTTAAAATAAAGTGTAACCAATGGTTTGTTTAAAGACAATCCTTGGTTGTTTCTTATTTATTTACACGGTTGTGCCATCAAACTGTTAAATAAATGCAATGAGCAATATCACGCCTAATTTTTGGAAAGTATGATGCTGTCTATTGTCGATATTGTAGCAATGTAAGAAGCTATTTTCAAAACAAGTAGTTTTCTGTTGGTCAACATGTTCAACTTTAACCTGTTGTGAAATCTGTGTGGTAAAATCTTCAGCGCTCACGCGAAATTCCAGATTGCCTGGGTTCCTTACGGAATTATAGTATTTTGTCCAAAAAAATGAAGGCTCATGAAATGTTTTTAAGAATCTAAAGGCTTGCTGAATGTTATACCCTCAAAGAGAATCTTCTGTAGCCAAGTTATCATGTTAGTCTCACTCGGTCCCTGTCCTGTTATCATCAACCTTTACTAGCAAAGCATTTGGAATTTTATATTGGTGTGATTTATGTGGACTTGCGGCACATTAATGATGCTAGCAAGACTCGCCCCTCATTCATATTCATGAACAACTGTGAGGAGAGGCTGAACAGAGGAAGGGGGAGGGGAATGGAGATTCTGCCAAAACTCATGCAGGCACAATCCTGGAGAGCAACAATGCCAGTTTACCAGCCCACAACCAGGTGCCCACATGTAGGTTTGTCCAAGTGCTCCAGCCAGACTTATGGAGACACAAAAGTCTCGCTAATGGGTGTAATAGAACTATAAAATGAAGGCAACACTTTAGAAATATCACCAGCATGACATTATCTCAACTATAGTCATTTTGCTTGCTTTTGAGTTAATAACGCATAATAAAACATAGTGACTATTGGTCTTAGTTAGGGTAGACAGCGTGGTTATGCAAATGAAAATGAGACCATAGAGAAAGATGTAAACAATGGTCTTTCCAGTCTAAACAAAATGTCCCATCATTTTCTCTTATCTGTAATTTCTTATGCTCACCAAGGATGCATTTATTTGCTTAAAAAAATAAAGTAAAAACAGTAATTTATTCAGTAATTATTACAGTACAGTATCATTTCTTTATACAGTAAAATTAATGATAATGGAAAATTAATAAAGTTCAAACAGTTTAATCCCAATGGGCCCTGTAAGTACAAACTCTTAAGCAACTCTCTGTACCACACGATGCAATGTCACTTCCTGACCCAGTTCAATACCATCTATTTCAATAAAAGAAGCACCAGGACTTCACCTCTTATTAACCATCATGTCCTGATCAATGAGCTGTAGTCTTAAAACAGCTGACACCTAATTAAAGGGGCAGTATGTGTGTGTGTTCGGCTGTAACAGCAGTCAGGTAACCAGCGGTAATTAAAGCTTGGAAGATATGTCTGTCCAGAGCCCGGCGAGGTGGGAGGTAAACTAGACAGTTCAAAATGAATGGTTAGCTTGTCTCCAGAGCCAGAGTCTAATTTGCTCCACCAGACAAATCAATAGAACAATTTCATCTCAGGCACTTGAGGAACAATGAACACAAAAAAATAATGAAACATAACAGGCACATCTTTGGGGAGAAGGTTGAGTTACGTCTTTTTATAAAGCTATCGGGAAAACAATCTGACAGGTTTATTGTTCAACAAAGTTCTTGGGGATTTTTTTTGCCTGAATTTGTCCAAATTTGAAAGGTTCATAACATTGAGCAGAGATCACAATTAGCAGATCCAAGATTAGGACCATAAATCACATTGCATAAATGAATAAGCCAGTTAAGCCATCTTTGCACTGCAAAGGTGACGCTGAAGCTGCATCTGAAACAAAATATATAATGACAAAGTTAATTTACAACTGTTATAACTGTTTTGTGACACTAGCACTCTAGTAATTGTTTTATTTTATTTATTTATTAAACATTTTAGAATAATTTCATCAAGGATCATCTTACACTGGAGTAATGGCTGCTGAAAATTCAGATTTGCCATCACAGAAATAAACTACTGTATAATAAATACTGAATACTGTTGTAACTTTATTTTTGATCAAATAACTGCAGCCTTGGTGGGAGTTACTGATCCTAAATTTTTGAACAGTAGTTTGTGTACATATATATATATATATATATATATATATATATATATACAGACTGCCACGAATCTGGTCTGTGAACTTCCATTCACTCACCACAGCATTCATTGCACTGATCACATTACTGTTGCACTTCACCATCTACTACATTTCCCATCATCCATCGCACAGATCACACAGCTGTCACAGATTACACATTGCACTGATTACACAGCTGAAACCCATTAGACACGCTTTATAAGCCTTGGACTTTCTCTGCCTCATGGCCGAGTATTGTATGCATTTATCGCTGCCTTTGATATTGGTCAGGTATGGACACTGCAAGACTGTTATTAGCCATCGAGCAGGGTTTGCGATTGCTCGAGGATTATGTACAAGAATACTTAGAGCTCGCATATTTTTCTGATCTGCCGGACTGTGTGCTCATAGATTTCTTTTGTGAGGGCATTAACCAGCCGTTCAAATCACTATTAACCCTTGAAGGTCCCTGTTCGTCTCTAAGGGATTTTATGGACTATGCTCTATTGACTGTTGGTTCATCGTTCACTGTGGGTGTCACAGAGGAGCGCGACACCGCACTCAATTGTGTGATCGCAACCGCGCAGGAACACGATCACAAAATGGCGGTGACGGCGGAGCCTGTTCACAAAATGGCAGCCACAACAACACCCCGTCATGTTCTTGCTGCCAGTCATAAACCAGGTCAAGTCACAGTCGATCTTAAAGAGCCCAGTCAAGTCACCATTGATTTTCATGAATCCAGTCAAGCTACTGCTGATCGTCACGAGTCAAGCCAAGTCACAGTTGCTCTTCGTGAGTCAAGCCAAGACACTGTTGCTCTTCGTGAGTCAAGCCAAGTCACAGTTGCTCTTCGTGAGTCAAGCCAAGTCACAGCTGCTCTTCGTGAGTCAAGCCAAGTCACAGCTGATCTTCATGAGTTAAGCCAAGTCAAAGCTAATCTTCGCGAGTCAAGCCAAGTCAAAGCTGATCTTCGTGAGCTAAGTCAAGTTACCGTTGATCGTCACGAATCAAGCCAAGTCAAAGCTGATTTTCACGAGTCAAGACAAGTCAAAGCTGATCTTCATGAGCTAAGTCACAGTTGATGTCAGAGAGTCAAGTCACAGTTGGTCGTCATCAACCGAGTCACGTCATCAACCGAGTCACGTCTCAACTGATCTCCCAGAGTCTTGCCCCGTCTCAGCTCATCTCCCAGAGTCACAGCACGTCACAGCTGTCCGTCCAGAGTCACAGCACGTCACAGCTGTCCGTCCAGAGTCACAGCACGTCACAGCTGTCCGTCCAGAGTCACAGCACGTCACAGCTGTCCGTCCAGATTCACAGCACGTCACAGCTGTCCGTCCAGAGTCACAGCACGTCACAGCTGTCCGTCCAGAGTCACAGCACGTCACAGCTGTCCGTCCAGAGTCACAGCACGTCACAGCTGTCCGTCCAGAGTCGGGTCACGTCTCCGCTGACCTTCCAGAGTCACGTCACGTCCGGGCTGACACACCCAGATCATCAAGGTCAATCTTCCACTATCCCAGTTTGATGTCTAGTTTGAGGGATGTATCGCTGGTGTCTTTACGCACGGCTGGTATCCCCAAACCAACTCACTCTAACCCTCCTGTTCTTATGCATATTCCCCTGTCTGAGGCACTTCCCCTGATGGGAATCGCTTTGTGTTGCGTTTGGGCTGCGTACACCACCGCAGAACTGCCAGAGGTGGCGGCGCCCACTGTAGCTTCTTCAGAGGTGGCGGTCCACGCTGCAGAACCTCCAGAAGCGGCGGGGCTCGCGTCGGCCCCTTGTATGGTGGTGGCACCCAGCAATGAACTCTCCCTGTGTCCTGAGTTTACCACTGTAGAACCTCCAGAGGTGGCGGCAACCGCTGCAGAACCTCCAGAGGTGTCGGCGGTATACGTCAATGAACTCTCGTCTTGCCCTGTCACGGCTATGGAGGCCGTCTGTGATTCCTTGTCCTGCCCTGTCACGGCTAAGGAGGCCGACACTGAACTTTTGCCCTGTCCTTTCACGGCTAAGGAGGCCGGTTCTGAACTTTTGCCCTGTCCTTTCATGGCTATGGAGGCCGTCTGTGAATCCTTGTCCTGGCCTGTCATGGCCACAGAGGCTGCTTTTGAACATTGGCCCTGCTTTGAAACGGCCGAGGAGGCAATCTTTGAACATTTGCCCCATTCTGAACCAGCCATGGTGGCTGGTGGTGAACTACCTGCCTGCTCAGTTGCCACCAGGGAAAACGTTAATAGACTTCCCATGTTCCCCACCTCAGTCCTTGTGTCTGTGCATGTTCTGTCTCCTCCTCGTGTCTCAGTTTCCCCTAGGTCCCAGTCTCTGCTGTGGGTTCCTGATCCGTCAGGTATGCTCCTGGTCTATCTGCTCCGCCGTGGTGGTCTTCAGGTCCATCTGCTCCGCTCTGGTGGTCTTCTGCTCCACCTGTTCAGTCTGCGCCACCTTGGTGGTCTGCTGTCTGGCTCTGGTGGTCTTCTGCTCCGCCCGGGTGGGCTCCAGTCCCGTCTGCTCCGCCCTGGTGGGCTCCGGTCTCGTCTGCTCCACCCTGGTGGGCACCAGGTCCGTTGGCTCCTTCCTGGTGGACTCCAGTCTTGCCGGCTCCGCCCAGGTTTTCTGCTCTACCGGCTCTACCTCGGTCCCAGACCACTCCGCTTCCACATGGACCTGGCCCTCCATCCCTCCCCCTGTTCCGCCTCCGCTCCACCTCCCTCCTGGATTATAGACTGTGTGGAGCGTCTGGAAGCCGCTCTTTGGGGGGGTGGGGGCTCTGTAACGAATCTGGTCTGTGAACTTCCATTCACTCACCACCAGAGGTCACTCACTCACCACAGCATTCATTGCACTAACTAACAGTAATTCATCACATTACTGTTGCACTTCACCATCTACTACATTTCCCATCATCCATCGCACAGATCACACAGCTGTCACAGATTACACATTGCACTGATTACACAGCTGAAACCCATTAGACACGCTTTATAAGCCTTGGACTTTCTCTGCCTCACGGCCGAGTATTGTATGCATTTATCGCTGCCCTACAGAGCCCAGTTAGTTTCCCTAGTCTTGCCTTGCCTTGCCTCGCCTCGCCTTTGTCGGATTGTGTTTTCCCCTGTCTGGACTATCGCTTACTTTTTGGACTACCTCTCCTGTCTAGCCCCTTTTGATGCTGTTCGCCGATCGTCGACCCACGCTTGTCTTTGTTTACTCTTTGTCTCGCCCATGTTATACCTGTTTGCCACTGTTCGACCCTGCCTGTTATGACCACGTCTCTTGTCAAATAAAGTCTGCATATGGATCCGCACGTCTCACGTCTCGTCAGCCCCGTAACAGAGACAATAGAATCACTAGGAATTATGGGCCCATTGCACAGAATTTACTATTAAACTACTTCATGTTAATTGAATGGGAGCCCTATGCACGCTGTCCCATTTTTCCGCCTGCTTGTGAGGCCCCTGTATACAAATCATTAACTCTCTTAATCTCACCAAGGTTGCATTATTAAAATAAATTCAAATAAAAACAGCATTTTGTTCAGTACATATATGTTCAAGTCTCATAAACTGACTAAATTGGGATGTGAGCTATATTACAATAGAGAACAGTTATTTGAAATCATACTACTATTTCACAAACAATTTTTTCCTCATATTTTTCAGTAGGGAACCTGGGTGAGCACAAGAGATTTCTCTCAAAAACATAAAAAAAAAAGAAAGAACAAAACTTACTGACCAAAAATCTTTGAATTGTAGCACACATATTTCTAAAAATATATTTCTAAAACTGAGTGTCAAAAGCCTTTTGCAACCATAGATCCAAATGTGGTTCCAAACATTCAAATCTAAATTATAATTCACTGCCTACATTTCAAGACATGTGTCGGCTGCCCTATGTTCACTGACAACTCCAGCTGTTAGTTAGATTTCTACAGATTTCAGCACTTCAATGTGTGATCTGTGCTACTGGGTGAGGACATTCACAACTATTCATTCCGATCAGCTTTTCAGCTTACAGTAAAACACAATTTCACAACATGCAGCAGTGCTGAAGTCAGCTTCATGAAAGAGCATCCATTAAATCCAGCGTTATGATTTTCAGTGGCCTTAGGGATTTCCTACATTTCTTCTCATCAAGCAACCGTGCTGTAAAAGTAAAATAATTAGCTATCCAATAAGTTATGAGTTTCTTCAGACCTTTTGATACTGAAGGCATGAGAACCGCTGAAGACCCCGGTGAAACTCTTGCTGTATTATAAAAGGTCAAATGGAGTGTTTCACTCACTGCTTCATGTAGCAGAATAAGATGTTCTGGAAAGATCAAACATGGAACCATATAATTTGCCTATATATAGCACCTACTGGACAGATATACAGACTGTTAAACAAAAAAGACCAACAGACAGAAGACAGAAAGATAGATAGACAGATGAATAGACAGACGAATGGACGGATGGATGGATGGACGGACGGACGACGGAAATACATAGATGATAGATGGACAGACAGATGGATGGTTAGACAGAAAGACAGCCAGATGGATGGATAGATGGACAGAGGCACGGACAGACAGACGGACAGATAGACGAATAGATGGATGGATGGATGGACAGAGGCACAGACATACAGAAGGATAGATGGATGGTTGGATAGACAGATAGATTGATACACACACACACACACACACACACACACACACAGAGATATCTGTCCTTGTTTCCATCCTGATGACAAAATGATAATGATTTCATAATGCTGATGACATGAAGATAAACAGGAAGACACAATTTAATGAATTTCTCAGCTCATTGTAATGCAGTGTGAATTACTTTTGCTCTGCACAGCTGCATCATATGTTAGACATTCATACCATAGTTTATCCATCCTCCCTAAAAAAAAGTCCAATGGTCCTTTTGATTAGTATTATTCAGAGTGGATATTAACTCAGACATTTTTTTTGTGCTGAGTAATAAAAAACAACAGTTCTTGATGTTTATTCCATAGTGGAAGTCTAGAGGAACTTTGAAAAACACATGAAAAACACTTTCAACATGTTGTTGTTTTGAGAAAGAGACAAGTAAGCGTGGCCAGTTTCACCTTACTCCATCTGTAGTTGAATACTTTAATGTTCAATCTCTTCTCAGAAGCAAACATTTCTCTCACAAAGTTGACTCTGCTGCATCTAAAGATGTTCAAAGCACATTCTTTCCCTTTTCTCTTTTGCTTTTTATGTGCAGGCAGCCAATTTGCTTGCCAAAGAAGGTTACGCTATGACCTTCTGTGCATTCTCTGGTAGAGGAAGCAATCAGGCCGCAGACAAATCAAATGTCCACCTGCGAATGAAACATAATCAGGAATAGACGCCTTCCAGTGAGAAGAAGGGCACAAAGAGCACACGAAAAAAGACTCAATTTGTGCATTCCATCCAAGAACAAGCAAAACTCATGAATTCAATTCATCTTATCATGTTTCTATAATGGGGAGCAGGCTGTGAGGAGGAAAATACAGTTAACCTGTAGCTGAGATGGAGACTACATTTAAAGCATTTTCCTTTTAATTCTAGTCAAACATCAAAGCAATGAATGTTATAATTCACTCATAATGACTAAAGTTGAATTGTTTGTTAGTTTTGCCCTCCATCTTGAAAATTGTTCTGTGAAGAGACGAATTCAAAGCGGAAGACTGACAGATGGATTAAAGCTTATGTACTATGGTTTATCCCATGTTGATGGTAAATATTGGTGATTAATTACATTAGGAAAGTAAAAAGTACATGCTTTTAACAATGGTCCCAGGACACAAAGCTGGTTATCCCAACAGGGAAAGGCCATGTCATCAGCAACAACAGCATTAATCAGTTCTGCTTGGCTATGCCGGGGCTACACGACCCTCATTCCCTGTTGATTTTCCTGTTGTCACCATTATATTAAAGCAGTTTAACATGCATGAAGAATAGCCCACCCGCCAAAGATGGTGAAAGGTGACACAAGAGAACCCCCCACACACACACACACCGCCTCACCAGATCCAGCTCCTCGCTCGATTCCCTCGGCACCTTTCCGGCTCACTGAAGTGGGAAGAAACAAGGGTGCCACTTTGAGATCATATAGCCCCCAGCCCACCAGATGGCAGATGCCGGGAGCCTGCTGCAAGGCCAGTCCGCTCAATGAAACTTTATTGGGGAGGTGGCCATACGAGGTGAATAAACGTCCACGTACAGGCTAATTAAAAGGGTCTTTTTCATTAGAGAAGTCCATCTGTTTGTAGCACAAGCCCAGTGGAGTCTGAGCTTCTTCTAAGGATATTCACACTAGCTGCCATTAAATCCCTGTATTAGACTGTTGATTATTTGGGCTGGGATTAGTGATTTACACATATCCATACTTTTTTCAGCAAGAACACATTCAATAGATCAAAAGTGACAGCAAAGATGCAGGTTATTACAACTATGATAATAATAAGAATAAATATCTCTCAAGAAGCAAATTTATTGTAATTAGAATGATTTCTGAATGACAGAAAATTTCTGTGACACTGAAGACTTGAGTAATGGCTAAATGACAATTTAGCTTTGTCATCACAGGTATAAATTACATATTAAAATGTATTAAAATAATAACAACTTTACACAACTTTACAGTTTTATTGTATTTATGATTAAATAAATACAGTCTTGGTAAGCATAAGCGATTCTTGCAAAAACTAGGTCTTACTAACGTCACATTTTTGAATGATAGTGTATAAACCTGATTATATCTTTAGAAATCTTAATATATATGAATAAGCATACACGAATATGTAGTGTTATACATCAGAATATGAGTAAATCTGCATTGTTCACCTTAAACCTGGTTACATTTTAAAAGCAATCAGAAGGAATTCTTCTTTGAATAGTCCCTGACTTCGACTCATATGACTGACTGAACTGAAATTTCCAAACAGAATTTTAACATACCTATGTTTCAGAAACTATGAAAAAAAAGACAGACAGCACTGAGGACGTGCCTTAAACAGCATGCCAGAAGTCATTAAAATGCAAGACATACACACTGAATTCTGCCATCACAGCTGACTGTTCCCACCAGCTACTTTCCTTGTATGCAAACAATTTAATACTAATTTATTTCCTTTCAACTCAAGACACTCAAGCTTTGAAATCGACATTTCCCAAATGACCAGACCTACAAACATTGCATTCTGCATAACAAGCCAAATGCAGTTGTCTGATTCTAATCTCAAGTGTTGCGATCGACTGCATTCCAATCACTGATTATAGTGCGGTCATGTGTGCGGTCTGAAGGAGGAAAATGCTGCAGATGGAAGCTCTAACTGTCGCTCAACAACTGCAGTGTGAAGGTTACATGTTTCACAACATATGGGATTCATGGGTGTCTATGACAACATAAACACACAAATCCAAATCCAGTAGCCTAAATCATACTGTTTGTTATGGATGATGTTCTAAAATTTGAAATATGAACAACTAGTTCATAAAGCATCAATTCACCCAAAAATGAAAATTCTGTCATCATTTACTCACCCTTATGCCATTCCAAACCCATATGACAGTATTTTTATTGAATGGAAATGGCACATTCTGAGCATTTTTCAAGCTTTTCTTTGTGAAAAACATGTTTGCTTGCTGCTGCTGCTGCTTCTTCCGCTTCTTCTACACACCAACATAAAACATGCATTTCTGCTACCTACAGGCATGGAGTGTGAAACACTGAATGGCGTACATTTGACGCTATAGTTTCTTATTCTAGTTTTTATGACAGTTGGCATTCAACAAAAGGAGGGTCAGAAACAAAATAATCCCTTAGAATCAGATGCATTGAATCTATTGAAATGCCACCATGATATTTCTTAAATTTCAGGGTGCTTTTCTCCAAAATCTATCCATGGGACTTGGACAATGATCGGTGTGTTTCAATAACTTATTTAATGTTAATATACCAAATCACTAAAATCTTTATAGTATCCTTTAGTATAAAATCCTTTAGTAAAATTCTTTAGTATAGGGACCGATACTCACTTGCCTATTAACATATTGGCTGTTTATTAGTAGCCTACTTATGAAGCACATATTCTGCATGACCATATTCTATATCCCTAATCCTACCCAATACCTAAACTTAACAACTACCTCACTAACTATTAATAAGCAGAAAATTAGGAGTTTATTGAGGCAAAATTTGTAGTTAATGGTTTGTTAATAGCGAGAATTTGACCTTAAAATAAAGTGTGACCAAATCTGTTTTTTTTCCCCCCTTAATATTATGACAGAGAACCAATATAAGTTTTATGCTAAACAATAGAGGAGCACAATAAAGATATGAGGATGTTGGCTTCAGGTTTGATGGGTTATAAGGCATTGTGTGAGCCTAATTAGCACAATCCTCTCTCTCAGTGGTCGATCTAAGGGTCACCTCTCTCTGAAATCTCCTCCAGCAGCGATACTGTCTTACTGTATGCAGTAGCTCGGTTGGGGGGCGAGAGCAGAGAAAGGATAATGAAGAGGATATACCAGCTTGGCCGACTGCTGCCAGGTTGCTGTCAGTCTGGATCAGACCTGTGTCTGCCACACATCTCTATTACACAGATTCTGAGCAGCGGCTGGGATAACGTTAGCTTGCCAACTGAGCTGACAGGTCCACATCCATTCACACAAAGCCCATGTCACACTTGACAGCCACATTTAAGCTAATAGTGTATTAATAGTGACCTAAAGGGATCGTTTGCTTCGATATTAAAAACTGAATCAACCTCACATTGCTTGAAACTATGAGTACAGAGTAGCATATGTCTTCTGAAATCATACAATAGTTTACACGATGTCTCTTGGCTCAAATGCTCTTTTTGAGATCTATTATTTGTGCAAAAATACATTTAAAATGCAACTCATACATCCAGTGATTTTAATACACCTCTTATTTGATGATCATGTGTTTGATTTCACAATTAAAATGTGTTTTGATAATGTTGTTGGGGATATAAAGTCAAAAATGTTAGGGTGAAAAAATCAACAATATAATAAAGGGGGGAAAGCTTATTAAAATAATAAATTCTTGAGACAGTTTAACATTTAACAGTTTAGCATAATCATTTATTTTTTATTTATTTATTTCCATTTAAAAAAAACTTTGGTCCCACTTTACATTAGGTGGCCTTAACTACTATGTACTTACATTTAAATTAATCATTTGGTACAATGCACTTACTGTGTAAATACATGTTTTTACATTGTACTTATATTTTCAAAAATACCTATATGTAGTTGCATCTGTAATTAATTTATGTAATTACACTGTTGACCCATCCTTTCACCTTAACCCACTCTTAAACCTACCCATACCACCAAACCTGTCCCTAACCTTAATCATACCCCACCTAAAAGCAGCAAAAGTGTTTTGCAATACAATATGAACACAATAAGTACATTGTACTTATTTTTTGATGTAAGTACATAGTAGTTAAGGCCACCTAATATAAAGTGGGACCAAAACTTTTTGTCCACCAACTCAAATTAATGTGGTGCAGCCAACATACCCAAACACTAAAAATAAATAAATAAATACATACATACGGAAATTATTTCATAGAAAGGTTTCAAGGTTAATATATCTCTTAAAATATCAGATATTTTCTCATAAAATATCAATAATTGACCATTTTATGACAATGCAAGGTTAGTTCAGGTTGTAAAATGTCATGATGTGACTTCACAAAAACATATATCATGTTTAGGAAATAATAATTCATGAGATTTGTTAAGTAAGTAAATAAATAAATAAACACTTTCTCCTTAAAATATCTATTTAAAAGGCTTTTTGAAAACAATAATTATCCATGTATTCAAGATGTAAAGAAAATATGAATTCTGTTAAGCTATTCAAATATTATTTTTTTAATATTTTTAAGTTATTCAAAACCATGTGGAACCATTATGAATTCAAAGAGTACATTTCTAAGAACTTAGAAATAGATTTGGAATCTTTTCCCCCCTTTTCTTCATCATACATTCTCAGAAATAAAGGTACAAAAGCTGTCACTGGGGCGGTACCTTTTCAAAAGGTACATGTTTGTACCTCAAGGGTCCATTTTGCTACTTTAAAGGTACATATTAGTACTTAAAGTGTACATATTTGAACCTAATAGGTACAAAAGTGTACCTTTTGAAAAGGTACCGCCACAGTGACAGCTTTTGTACCTTTATTTCTGAGAGTGTGGACTCAGAAATCTTTAGTGGGGTTCAGCGTACTGTGCTGTGACTGTATTCAAACACAGAACTTCTCATACGAACACAACATATAGTTTGAATAATCTGAAGTGTGTATTTAGATTATATGATGGCATAATTTTTTAGTTTTGTGAGAACTTTTCTTTTAATAGTACAACCACTACTTTGATTTGATTAACATACTTTCCAAAAGCATGTTGGCCAATGTGAGCTCTTTTTGAATTTGAATGCATTGGAAAGTCTCCAATATAACCATGTGATCCGTCATAAGACAGCACCATACATGAGAGCACCAAATTCATAGTCCCATGGGAAGGCTCAGCTTAAAGCAGTGGATAGGACTGACCCGCTGGACAGTGATATGTGTGTTAGTTAGGGTCTGTCAATAGTTACAGCACCCCTGAAGCAACCCTAGGCAGGGCAAGGCATGTACGAGCACTAAATCTAACCCACACACTCGGGTAGTTTAAGGTCTCTTTCTGAACCAGCTTGTTTTAATTACTTAGAGTAAGTGGCAGCATTTGGCTGAGTTTATGGCTCTTCTTAAAAGAGCAGGCCCCTGCTTTAGAACACGAACTCTGCCTGATTGCAAAGCTGTAAATCCCTTCTCTTGCTGCTCCTCTAACAAAGCCTGGGCCGGCTGCTGTACCCCTTGACTGGAGGGCACTCATAAATTCTCTTTTAATTTTCTAACTTGCAGAGACAATGGGTGGCACAAACAATCCCACAGTATCAAAGGCCGAAAAACAGTCTAAGCTTGCATGTGGAAGAGGAAAGGTCGGACAAGGAATCATATGGGTATAGATAGTTATTTTATTATAATTATTTTGGTTATTTATACATGTAATGTTTTTTTTGTTGTTGTTGTTTTGTTTTTTTGAAAAGCCTTTCTTGGGACAATCTCCTGGAATCATGTTTATTGTACTGTCCCTATATAAATAAACAAAAATAAAATAAATATTATATAATGTAATGTAATGTAAATAAATAAATAATTATTTTTATTTTATTTTGTTTTATTTGCGATACCTAAAAACATACAAATCAAAATAATGTTACCTTTTATTTTAAGGTGTCCTTGTTACAGTACTGAGTAATAGTGATTAATAACATGTACATATTAATTTAGTTGCTTATAATTATGCATAATTTACTGTTATAGTAAGTATAGTAAACATATTATAGTAAGTATAACCATGTAGCAAGGACACTTTAAAAAGTTTTACAACAACACATCTTTTTGTATTGTTTTACCAGTTTTCCAAAATAAAGTAAAGTTAAATTAAATTAAATTAAATATAACTTTATATAGTAGTTGTAGTAGTAATTTTATAACTTTTGGATCCTCTATTCTGACAAACCTTTTCGAGCTACTCGAACCAATAAACATGGAGCAGCATAAAAAGTCAAGGTGTGGAAGAGAACTTTTAGGATGGAAGTGTAAATACTGCTCTGGCTAAATTAAACCATGAACCTATCATGTCAGGTGTAAACCAAAATAAATTATAGGGGGCATGATAATGTTTTCCTTGATCTACCTAAGCAATATAGGGATTGGTTCAGTTCCCTCACAAATCAACTGTGCGTTTTTATGGGAGTGACCGACTGAGAGACCCTGTGTCATTAAGGTGCTGAAGGCTCTACTCATTAGAAATGACAAGAGGAAGTAAATCTAACAATCACTTACTCTTGGTCTGTGCACTCAGTATTTCTGGGAGCACCAATAATGTTTCCTGCTTGGTGATGGCACTTCATAACTTACATAAACAGTCTTAAAATAAAGTAAATAAATAAACAAATCAATCAATCAATCAATCACTATTATGGTATAATGTACCATACGAGATAATAGTGGTTAATTCAAAATGTGTACGGTATACTAAGTCTTCTAAAGTCATACAAAAGCTTTGTGTTAGGAACCAACCTGTATTTATGTTATTATTGAATTATAATATTCTCCTCTGTAATAGCATTCAAATAACTGCATTGGGTTACAAGAGACAATGGTTTGTGTTATGTGAAAGGTAAGTAAATGATTAAACTAAAAAAAAATCTTTATAATAAAATATTCTATAATATAACTCTTCATTACATTTTTCAGTAACTCAAAAAGTGGTATATATGAGACTGACACTGCTGAGCAAATAAAAAAAAGCACAGCATAAAAAAAAATAAATAAATTGTGATCGGTTGCTTCACACATCCGTCAGACTGACTGCTGACTGAATGTGTGTGTGTGTGTGTGTGCATGTGCATGTGTGTGTGTGTGTGTGTGTGTGTGCATATATATATATAAATAAATGAGCAGTAAAATAGCCAATCTAGACAGGTTGACCTGGGAGAGGTGGAAGGTCTACTCTACAGCAAACTCTAAACCAGAGTATTTAAATGTTATTTATATATAAATAACATATATAATAATATATATTTAAAAGCAGTCTTTCTGGAGTTTTATGACTGAGCAAGATACATATTCTGGGAAGATTTGTCAAGAAATTGTTGTTTTGGAGAAATATTTAGTAGTCAGTATATTCCTGATTTATTCTAGACTTCTGAACTCACATGAATATATCTTGGATTGCTTCAGAACTACTGGGGTTTCTCATGACTTTTCCTTGAACTCCACCTCATCACATTGCCGTCACGTTCTATCCCCTGCAGGTGCATCCAGAGGTTCTCATTTCAGTATCAGGGTCAAAATGGCCCTTTGAAACCATACACTCAGCAGTGTAGCACAAATCCCTACAGCAGCTCCAGAATGTCTCCGTGGTAACGGGTCCACTTCTAATGGGTAGAGTGCAGGAGCTGTGGCCCTTTCTAAAACTGACATCTCTTAGTGAGAGCTGGAAGGGTTTGAGGGTTTGAAGTTCTAAGACACACACACACGCCAGTGAAGTTTTCTACATAAGTTAATAATGCATGAGCATGAATAGATATAAACTCAACAGGAAATATGGCAATGTGACAAATGTGATATCTGCTATCTTCAGGGAGATATCATCTAGTACCCTGCCAAAAAAAGTTATTAAAAAAAAAACAAAGAAATATTTTGTTCACATACACACTGGGGTAGTTTTATGTATACATGATAGTGTGTGTGTGTGTGTGTGTTCTGTTGAGGTTTGTAGGCACAGTTTTTCAGCATATATATATATATATATATATATATACAGTATATCTCTGTATTTTCATGAGTGGCTGTTACTTTTTAGACTTGCATCGTACCCCTAGATTTCCAACAGCATACAAATTCATGCTATATTTTGCAGAGATGTAATTCACATAAGCTAATATGAAGGTGACACTTATTGTTCATAGTTTATTTTAGACATTCTACTAACTATAAGTAACTTTTTCAAGAACATGTTAACTTATTCTACTAACCTTAAATTTAACCTAGTAGTCTATTACCCTAATGAAAGTTAGTTGACATGTAGTTGCAAACTGATCAGAGTCGGTTAACATGTAGTTGCAAAGTTAGTAACATGTAGTTGCATAGTAAAATGTCTAAAGTGGACTATCAAAATAAAGTGTGATGAATATGAATATAATTTAAGTTTTACTATCTAGAATATCTTTTTCACAATCACATTACTACAACCTCTATGATCACGTTTTTATGGATACTATGCCACATTAATAAAATAAAATAAAACTGAAATAAGTTGTTCACAACTTCTAGTTCACACAGACTTCAAATAGATAGATTCATGACAACTCTCAGAACAGTTTTAGCATGTAAATGAATATGACAATATTAATATGTTTGATCTTGGCAGACTACATCTGCTACACACACTGCTGCTGCAGCAAATCAAGTATAGACTTGCTACTGTCAATAGATACATAGACAGACTGCAGTGAGCATGTAAGATATGTTGCCACTGCATAAATACGCATCCATAAATCTGTCAGAAAGGATAGGATCTAGACAGGTGGAACTGGGGAAGGTGAAAGGTTTCAGGGGCTCCATACAATTTTCTATGAAAGTATATAATTCCTAAATGTAAATATTCAGGTTTGGAAAGATAACAGGGTGAAGAAATTAACAATATTAAACAGAAATATAACAGAAATATCACTTTAAATATATTTAACAGGTTAAGTAGACCAGTTTACTCAATTAAAACACATAAGCTTTAAAGTATCAAAGCAATCCTTTGGTAATATGCCCAGAACCTATGTAGTCCTATTGTCACTCCCAGTTATGGTGATTATACCAGTAATAAATGACACAGAAATTAGAAAAAGTATCCCAGAATAGATTGTGTGTACATTTTAATCATTGTCATTGGAGTGATTTGGCACTCTTTCCTGCTGTCAAAAAGCACTCAGGGCCAGCTAGGCTAAAGGCTACAGATTTGATTAGCGATACAGTGACCAGCTGCTGCAACACAATAGCCAAATCATTACTGTGGCTTTCAGTGGAATGAAGACAGAAAGGCTGGGGGAATTATAGGGCCAGGGAGATGTCAACATATGTACAACATAACCAGCTAGCATTAGCATGCTGTGCAACTTGGTTAAAGACCTGCATTTTATTTTAAATGACGGCCTTGTGTGTTTTGGATGTGCAGTGTGCACTGAAAAATACCTGAACCATACACAACCTCTTTGTAGAAGAAAGCCAAAGCGTTATCTTAGATTGTTAGGTTGATAAATTGCAAGACGTGAGCTGTGCATTTAGCAGTAATCACCCCCATGGACAGGTAAATGTGTGTGTTTGTGAATGTGTGTGTGTGTTTGTGTGTACTCCCCAATCAAATAGACTATCCGTGTGTGAAAATCAGAGCAGGTGGCACCGCAACAGGATGACGAGGTGACAGGACTGTGTTGAATGCATGTGCATGTCTTTTTTTGTGTGTGTGTGTGTGTGTGTGTGTGTGTGTGAATCTGTGCTGTGCTGATTTACCGACACAGCTCATCACCTTCTATATTTCTCTCCAACGGCTGTGGATTGCTGACATATTCTTCATTCTTTATATAGTACTTGCTGTGTTTACCAAGATGGATAAACTAAGCTAGAATGATTGATTTATAAACTAAAATTCCACTGTGTTTAAATAGCAGCTTGGCATTGGATGAAATTTCAACTTTGTGTGTATTAATACTCAACAGACAAAATATTTACGATTTCATAAGATAAAAATGGAACTAAACAAGTTCTGGCAGATATATTAGAAACTAAACTAGTTTATGATCACGTTTTTAGCCATATGTTTGTCCTTGACATTTGCCATATTTGAAAGGTATTTCATGACGTAAATATGAAAAATAACACGTGTTCTTTATTTACTAACAAAACAGTGTGGGATGCCTTGCTGACATGACAATTGTAATAAATATATTCAAACACCAAAATCTGCACTGGTTTATGGTCATGTTTTAGCCATATGTTTGTCCTTGACATTTACCATATTTGAAAGGTATTTCATGACGTAAATATGAAAAATAACACGTGTTCTTTATTTACAAACAAAACAGTGCGGGATGCTTTGCAGACATGACAATTATATTAAATATATCCAGACACCAAAATCTGCACTGGTTTATGATCATGTTTTAGCCATATGTTTGTCCTTGACATTTACCATATTTGAAAGGCATTTCATGATGTATATGAAAAATAACATGTGTTCTTTATTTACAAACAAAACAGTAAGGGATGTTTTGCTAAAATGACAATTATATTACATATATTCAAACAACAAAATCTGCACTGGTTGTTTTAGAAGGTGCGACAGTCACGTTGTTTTCTTATGAAACACACATCTAAATAATGAAATAAATATTCATGAAATATCTGAAGGAAATAACTGGACAGACCAAGACATATAAGAATGACATTTTTATTCACAAGAAAACAGTGTTATCCCAAGCTGCCATATAATACATTTATACAGAGGGTCAGAAAATTCTTTACAAAACCAGAAAAATGTTAGAAAATATGATTTGATATGAAACATGACGCAACATACATATTGTCAGTTTTCGTTCAAAAAAAGTTTCAGTTTGGTGTCAGTTAAATCCAATGTTCTTAAAGTATAGTGAATGCCAGCATAATCATTACAAAATTCAAAGATGAAGAATAAAGTCTAGAAAAAAAAAATACAAATCTCACGCAGCATCTTGAAAAAGGGCCTGAGAGTATGTTTATAAAGGTAAATAAATCCAAGAAAAGGTTTTGATTTCCTTAATGTCAGTGTCGAATGAGATCTAAAGTTCATTCACAGCCTTTGACAGACAAGTAACAGGAAAGTCATTCTTGCAGCTACATGTTAAAACACTGAATCACTTTCACCAGCAAATTTCTGTGATGTCTTTAAACAGCACATTGAGCGCTGAAAAACACTGTTTATACAGTATGTCCTGTAAAGGCTAGCCTATGAGACGGTCATTTGTGCTAAATGCTTCCTGTTGTATTTTCTGAGGTTGTTTGTTTAAGACCATGATTGCATGGATGCATAGGACTAAGGCTTGGATAGACATCCACAGTGGAGTTAAAAAAAAAAAAGCCTGCAATGGACTGGACCGTAATAATAGTTGGGGTACATGGACTGTCAAGATTTTAATGACAGAATCAATAGTCTATAAAAAGTGTGTATTAATAGTATCAAATATGCCATTGAGCAAGCCACAGTGTTTAAAATCTCATCAGATATTTTTTTGGACGCTGTTGTCTGAATGGGTATGGAAAAGAGTCCTTCCTGTACCGCACAAATGTCACCTCACCCCTCTTTAATCACACCCATAGCTCTTTAAATGCAACGCACTCTGTGTCCACAGAGAAAGGCTGAGCTAGACATGTCAGGTTACACTGATGAATGCCCTTTGCCAAAGTGTCTATTTAAAGTAAACAAGAACAAGAGGCCAATCTGCATTTTAATAGATCACGCCTCTCTAGCAACATGCATCCATCGCGAGCATAACAATGACACTGACTTGCATGTATTTATGTGATAAGAACAAATAACAATGCTTGAGATTTTACATTCTTGGGGATTTTTTGTGTTGTTCATTCAAATATTTTAACATACATTCAACATGGCTAAGCAAACGTAGTACCAATTCAAATCACCTATATGATTCTCTGGGGGGAAAACAAAACAAAAAACAAACACGTTTAAGTCAGATATGTATCCATTTTTAGTCCGACTGGAAGAGTCAAGGCAACCAAACCAAACATGTTTATTAAAACTGGCTTGTATCACATATGACTGTCCATTGCTGTGATACCGTGTTCCTTAAAAAGACAGATATTTGATTTGAAAAGTAGAAAAAAAACACTCAGACAGAAAACTACAAATACAACGTAAGGCTCAAAAGGTTTAATATCAATATGCTGACAGAGGTGATAGTTCAGGAGGCAAAGGCAAAGCACGGAAAGTCAGCTTATTGCTCTCCTTTCGCACCCAAAATGATATTTCACACACTATATGATCATATAAATACACTATACAATGCAATAAAATAACAAAAAAATATGGTTCGGCTTGGGTATGCTGGTCATAGCACTAGCACCAGTAGAAAAAATAATGATTGACAACAAATGTACAAAACAGTCATATGAAAAAGGCACTTTGTGGTGTGGTTGAATAACTCTTCGGTAAGTGAGAATGATTCTTCTCTTTCCTTGTGTAAGGAAATGCGTCAAACACATCAAAGCTTGTTGGCTTTCCATTTGAGTAAGTCTATTCCATGTTTGTTATGAGGCACTGCATATAACCAGAACAGTTTTCTCTTCTCCAGAAGATAAATTCCTACTTAATGCAGAATTCAGTGTGCCATCCTATTATAAAGATCATTCTTTGATCCATTCGTGTTTCCTCGGAATCGCCGGACCGGCTGCTACATTTCATTATCCTTCCTTTCAGACATCCAGGGTCCTGTCTTCCTCAATTTCTTTGTCACTGTCCATCGATCACCACATTCTGTTCTTAAACCTCCACCTCTCGCGGTCCTTCCTGCACGTCAGATGCGACTCGGATGTCGAAGCAGGTCACCATCATGACGCGGGACTTGCATAGGTTGACGCAGTATTCCAGTTCAGCCGTAGCCTGCTCCAATGCTTCCAAGTACTCTTGCGACTCCTGATCCAAATCTTCATCCACCTCAACTGCAAAACAAACCAGAACAGAGTTATTACAAAGAAATGGGTTGGAAGCATTTAGCATGAACTTTCACCTCTGTCAACAAGAAGCACTACAAACTCTAAATATATAATACTTACACTCTCCAATCCACTTGCTGGGATCCATCATTAATCTAGACTTTGTGTCCTCCAGCTCTTCTTTCAGAGTCTTATGCTTAGCTCTGAGATCTCTGATTTGCTGCTGCCGTTTCTCAAGAACCTTTAATTTAGTGTTAAAATACATCAGGCCCTGTGGACAGAAGATTGACATAATGGTTAAAATGACAGTTTCATAAACAAACTAATTTTGGGCTTATCTGGACTGACTAGAAGGAAAAATGTGGTACAATGCTGGTTCCTTAAAATTACTTACTGACTGTGACATTTGCTGCACAAAGGAAGCACGTGTTACAGGACTATAATAATACTGTGATATTTTCCAAGCATTGTATGGAAGAATAAAAGCCTTGCGTTACAGTCTGGTTCATTTATACAATCGAGCTACATCCATGCCAGTTAATTAACATACCTTCTCAACATTCTGAACTGACTGATGAAACAAAGAGGAAAAGAATGTCTATACTAAGAAGTGGGGATACACAACATACAGTAGAAATCAAAGCTATTCAACCCCCTTCACCTGCAAGACATTTTGCTGTCGAGAAAAAAATATATAAAAGTAATTCAACAAAGGTATCAGTAAACTCTTGGAGAAAGTTAATGAATACATATTTTAGTGATTTTAAGAATGCAAAGTTGGCTCTAAACATTCATGTTCAAAATTATTCAACCCCCAAAAGTCAAATTTGGTGCAGAATCTTTTATTCTTTCTAACCTCCAATAAACACTGCCTATAAGTTCTTAGAAGCTTCTCTACTGCAATCTCAGTCCATTCCTCACATGAAAAAGCTTTCAGATCACTGATAATATTTGGTTTATTACCACATAGCCATTGCTTTCTTCAAATTCTTAAGGCTTAATTTTGGTTTTAAGACAATTTTGTTTCCCACCATACAAATAAGTGACTTAAAAACAACAATATTGAATTTGGGATGAATAATTATTATATAATTATAATATAGCTGTATTATTAAATCCTACAATTATTACATTATATATTGGCATGATCACTTTTAATGTACCAGTAAACTGTTATAGATGCATTTATAAAATCTTGGATCTTTAGAAAAGCTTGTATTTGTAAAATACTACAGTCTCTCGGGGTGAATAATTTTGATTGCAACTATATATGCACTCCTATTATTCAGTAATACTATAATACCCCTATGCCTGGACAAATACTCCTGTGCATGCTATAATGCTATAGCATGTATATGTAATGCTATAAAAGACACATGCTTTGAGTCAATT
Source organism: Onychostoma macrolepis (assembly GCF_012432095.1). Taxonomy (NCBI): domain Eukaryota; kingdom Metazoa; phylum Chordata; class Actinopteri; order Cypriniformes; family Cyprinidae; genus Onychostoma; species Onychostoma macrolepis. The sequence continues at coordinate 22,603,094 of NC_081171.1, forward strand.
GGTCTTCTTGGATTTATGTGAGAACATTACCCTGCTGATTTAATGGGAGAAAAGATAACATTCTTTTAACTGCATCATTTTACTTCAACAGTTTTACACCCTTTCTTGCTTGCTGCTATGCTTGCTTGCTCCTGCCCAAACCAATTAATTCCAGATAGTTAATTGCTTTTCATTACTCTAGTATTTCAAGTGCAACCATTTTTCCTTTTCCAAAGAAAACACTGTTTTTCTCATTCCCTATTACTGGCAGGTTAATGCCTTACGCTGTACAATATCTTAACCCTTTCATGCATGAATTATGGAAAACATTATCTAGATTGTTTTTATGATGCTAAAATTTAAATCCATTTTCATTTTTACAAAATTCATTTTTATTTAAAAATTATGTGGTATGTGGACACCATGCAACAAAGGCGTAAAATGGGACATAAAGCCACAGCTGACAATATGGAATATTGTGTTTTTTTTTAAATGGCATGTTATGCTATTTATATCAGCTGTTATTAAAAACAATAATATTACAATATAATAGCAATAAAACACATATTTTAGGAACAATAACAGTAGTTACATATATGCGGAAACCTATTAGCAATATGGGCAAATCATGGAAAACATTCACTGCTGTCACTGTCACTCCCACTGTCACTCCTTGACCTATGCTGTCCCTGTTTGGAAGGCAAAATGCAAATTTGTCTCCATATGTATGTGTAAAGTTGCCATTTAATGCTGTAATATGTCATTTTAAATGGTTATTTATGTTGATATATTTGTTAAATGTCTGTTTTATTACAATATAAGACAATTATCTTATTATCACATCTTTGAAAAAAAATAGAATAGATATACTTGCAGGTTACAGAAATCAGACTTTATGCAATCTGACTCTACTGTTGCATGACGTCCACATACATGGACAGTTGGTTTTTGGTGAATAAAAACTACATTTTGCTCTAAATTTTAGTTTATAAAATACTTACATATTCATCATACTTTACTGTACATACTAATATATTTTTTTTTCCCTAAATTGTATAAAAGATTTTCACAGATATGCCTGGGGCATTTAGCACATGGCTATTGCTGTCAGCCATCTTGGATTAAAGATGTCATCAAGCAATGAATATTTGGAATGCAAGATAGTAGCCACTGTTACGATATTTTTGTCAATCTACTGACACTGCCCTCAAGCCGTTTGGAGAAAATTACCATGATAAATGAAACCTAAATGGAGTTAAATTAACTGTCCACAAATGTAGACACCATGCATGAAAGGGTTAATACTTTTTAATAAGAAGCAAATACAAAACCTTCGCTCAGTATGCAGAGTTTGAAAATAATACATGAAGCATATTGCTGAGCTAATAATATTGCTCTTTATATACGAAATTCTATCTCAACCTAGATCAAAACAAATCTTTGGGAAGGTAGTTACAGACAAAATTGGTCTCTGACATCCCAGCTATACACTGTGCAAGCATAGTTATACATAGTTATTCATCTAAGTACTATTAATCACATATTGTAACTTTCCTATGTAAGATGCATAAGCAAGCATATATATAACATGTTTTACATTCCCATGAGAAGGGACTAAGGATAAATATGAATGCACTGAACCAGATCTCAGTTTCCAAAAAAACACCCAGACAATCCATTCTAACCTCATCTGTCTTTTCTTGTCTTCGCCGCTGAAGCCTCTCCACGTCATCAATTTCATACACTTTGATCTCAAAAGGTTCTTTTAGTGGCCCGGATATAGGGGGAAGGTCAACCCACTGACCCGTGGTCCCAGACTTCCCTAGGGAGGAGGTGTCCGGTAAGGGAGCTGGGATGAGACGCCTCCTCTGGAGACCTGGTCCATGGAGAGACAAAGGGAATATGTGAAACAGGAAAGTAATTAGGACATGGAAATATTACATGGATGGGTAAAGAAACAGCAAGCAAGCAAAAATATACTGAGGAATAAGAAAATACTAAGCTGTGCTAGTTATTTGTATGTTCATGCTTAAGGGACATACAACGATGGAACGATGAAAGCAATATGACTATCAAAAACTTCAGGTCTTCATAGACAATAAGAGATGCTACTCACCATTTGACCTCTTCTTGGGTGCTTTGGAGCTCCTTGTGCGGCCAGAGGAGGACATCCCACTCTCACTCATGGAGTCATGGGCTGAAGAAGCACTACCAGTAGCTTCACTGTCACGGATCATGCTCTCATATCCACTGCTCCCTCCACTGTGGTAGAAGAGTGCAGTTCGTCCCATGGCAGGAGGCAACTCTCCACTTAAGACACTACTGTTATCACTTCCATGGCCACTGCTGTAGCGTTGAGGTCTTCTGGGGGCTGTGATCTTACTATATGGAGATGGGAGAATGGGGATCGGGGTATGCTTGTCATCATTGAGGTTCACTCCACTGTCATTGCCACTGTCTGAATCACCTGAGCCCTTTGCATGTTTCCCAGAAGGATTGGCCAAGGCCAACTCACTAACGCGACTGTTTGCTGCCCGCATTGCTTGCTTGGTACCCATTATTGTTCCTCTTGGGGATTTACCATTGCCTCCTACTGTTGCTCGAGGTAATGCAGTCTTTCCTGAAGGTGGAAGGTTGGCATTCCTTGTTGCAGGTGCCACAAGAGACTTAGTGGATGAGCTCAGGGCTTTGGAGTTGCTTGCAGATAATGTACGAGCTTTGTTTGCATTAACAGGTATTTGTCTTGTGTTAAGGCTACCTTTGACAATCCCATTTTTTACAGTGGTTACTGGGTTTATAAAAGAAGGTGGAGAGGTAGCAATTGGGGAAGAGGTGGCAACAGGTGATCCAAACCTACCGACAGACTTGCTTGACTTGCTGTTGAGACTAGCACCACTGTTTTCTCGACTAAGAGCAGGTTTCGACCCCAAAGATGACAAACTGTCACATCTGTCTAGAGATACCTGGCTCCCATAAAGCTGCCCTGTATCACCTCTAGCTCCTCTAGCTTTGAGACTAGATGTTGCTTTTATCAAACTATGCTCTGACTTTAAGTTAGATGTTCTTAAACTAGGATCAATATCATCTTCTAAACCTGTAGCCCTTGGTGCTAAAGACTTTCCTGCCTCATAAGCAGACTTTAAGGCACTTGAGGGAAACAGGATTCGATTCTTTTGATCTAAACTAGATTTGCGAACTGGAGGAGGAGGTGGTGATACATTTCCAGGTTTTGACATACTCTCCTCCTGCTTGCTTGCTTTTCCACTTTTTCCTAAAGAGGAGAACTTTAAACTTCCTCCTGAGGAACCAATATCTTGAGCAAGCTTGACATCAATGGATGAATGTATGACTGGAACTGTCCCGAGTGTTGTTGCGCCTCGTCTGAGCTGTGGCATCTTGCTCAGGGACTCCATCTTCCTGTTGTTGCTGGATTTTTCACATCCGTCCACCACCCTTTGGAATGGGTTTGACGCTAGTGTTTTGGGCAATCGAGGTACACTGTTGCTACTTGTGCCTGCTTTTCTTGCAGGAATTCCACTCATTCCATTTTTAACCAGTCTGGACGAACCTGAATTAGAGGTTATAGAAGACTCCAATGAGCTATCTACTTGGTGCCATGGATCTGGTATGCAGTCTTGCCTTGGTGGCTCACGTCTCCAGCTGCTACTTGAGCTGCTTCCACTGATACTGCTACTCTGGGCCGTAGATGAGGTAGGTTTTAATTTCCTGGAAAGACTACACTGGAAAACTTGAGAATCTTGAAAACACTTGGGATCGGATAAATGAATGGTATTTGCCTTTGCCAGTTTTGGTAAGCTTTTGGCAGACTGCTGTGGGGCCTCTGGAGAGGATGGGCACTTGCTAAGAGAGAGTTTGCCTGATATAGCACTGTCACTGTCCAAATCTGAGAAGCTACAGCCACTATCATTCAAGGAGTTTTTAGGTTCCTTTTGAGGGCTGCTTTGGAACATCCTAAGAGAATCAAGGTAGAAGCTGCTGTCTGGGCCAGTATGAGTACCTTGAGGGAGAAAGACATCTACTGTTTGGGCACCTTCACTCTCCAGAGTACAGACACTTACTTCACTAAGCCATGAAGTGATAGAAGAACCACGGCTGCCAAGTGAAGTATATGCTTTCTCCTGTAATGGTGCCACCATTTTAATGTTTGCCTCTGAGGCACCAATACTGCATGTATAGGCATCAAATTCATCATTGATACTGCTAATGATGCTTACTGGTCGTGATCCCGAGGCAAGGGCCTGTAGTGAGCAATCACTATTGAAACTCACAATACTGGAGGGCCTTCCATTGTCCACAATGTTGCCAATTGATAACTCTTCCACAAGAGTGAATACTAGTTCATCCTCACCATTTAGCTCCACTGGCTGTTTAAGGGTTACAGTTGTCCTTAATATGTCCTTCTCCATGCACCTTTCCCTAAGATTGGACCTCATTTCCCCTGAAGTCCTGGGATTAAGATGATGGACTTTTAAAGGTGAGTTCTCATTTAAATCACCTCTTTTTTGATGACTCATCCCAATCGGTGGTATCCTTGTGGCAGACTTTTCTTCACTTTCACTACTGACCCTGACATAGTCTTTTTGTTGTGGAGGTGGGGGAGCAGGCTTGGGTAACTTTTTACTGAAAAAAACCTTTTCCCTAACCACAGGCTCTGAGTTTTGGGATACTGTTGGTTTACTTTGTTTACCTGGAGTGCATAGGAGTGTTCCATTATCTGACATTTGCACCTTTTCACCATCTGCACTTGTCCTACTCTCAGACATGTCTCTGAGATCTTTGTCCGATGTGGCACTTTGCAACTTGGAATGTTCTAATTTGGATTTGTGTTTTGGACTGCCAGGCAGTTTACTGGCTACAGAAATTGACTTTTTGGATATGCTGTCCTGTGTTGATAAGAGCGCTTTGGTAGGAGTCTTGGGAGAAACTGAAATGCAGCCAGAGCCTTCTTTCAACTTGTTTGCATCATGGTCCATTTTAGGGCTTGCAGAATTCCCTCCAGATTCTCCAACAAAGGTTGTAGGTTCCTCACTACCATCAATACATTCTAATCGCTCCTGAAGCTCAGCAAAGGTGTTACATTTGAAGTGATCATGGTCAACTGGCCCATCTTTCCCTCGTTGCTTACGGTTAAGAGAGGGGATGATGGGAACAAAGGCTGGGGGTCCTTCGTTGTCACTGAGCTCTCGATCAGAGATGGCAGCACCACCAGGGCCAACATAAATTACAGTGTCACATGATTGCTCACTACTTGAAGAGTAGTCAGGATCACTGAGGAATGATGGTAGATCTGGGTCAAGGGCTACAGTGCGAGGATGGAAGGGCCGCAAATGTGGCGGTCGACGGATCCTTCCTTCATCACAGGAACTCTCTCCTCCAGAGGAACTGGATGCATACTTGAAAAAGACAAAGAATCATTTAAAAAACTCTGGAACTCTGGTGTGGTATAGTTGTAACCATGTCACTAAAGTATGAACACAAAGGCAATACATCAAGTGACTTTTTTTTATTTCCTATGACGATAAAACTTATGATACTCAATTACAATCTGATTATAATTGTTGATGTTAATATGCACAAAACATATTTCTATATTGTTATTCCTAGACAGTTGATTTTATTTGGTCTAAAACTGGATTTTAATTGGATTAAAATCAGCACTGATCCTCCAAATACAATATACAATTATTATAAGAATTCCTTAATTCTAGTCAGTTAAAAATTACCTTTGATTTCTTTTTCCTCATACGATGGATTCGGGAGGCCAGCTGAATGGTGGTAAGAGACTCTGCATAATTGGCAGGGGAGTCAGAGATGTGGGCAATCATGGTTGTCCTACAGTTGATATTCCCCAAGGAATCTCGCAGTAACATGGTGAGCTTGCTATCCCTGGAAAAATACATTTTCATTGTCAGCATAAACACAGGCTGATAGATTGTCAGCAGAAAGTCAGCTGTTTACTCAAGTACTGAGGACTCCTGGCCGTTAACTGTTCTCTAAATGTGCAGAACCATCGAAAGGTTCACTATACAGTCCTACTATGATATTAATCACAAAAAGCTACAAATATGTCGATACCGCAATTCTGCCAAATGTGAATAGGTTTTAGAAAGGTGAGAAATAAGGCATATGCAATTTTTTTTTACATTTTTAAAAAGAGGTGCATGTTCTATGAGTTCAGCAAAATACAGATAAACAGCAGTGCATTAGTCAAACAATAACCCTGTCAACACAAAGATCACAGGTACGAGCTTGTTGCTCACATCTTTCATTATGTGCTCAAATGTGTATTATATCCTCTATGAAAATGCATAAGACCTCAGGAAGACATTCAGAATTATCATGTAATTCTATGTATGCTAGCAATGCTATTTGATTATAAAATTTTATATCAAAGATGCTAGAACCATATCTACACATTTGAAGCAACATGACCCGTTTTGATTTCTTATTATTTTGTGGCAAAGATTGACATTTTCTTACCTGTATGGAACATGTTTAGCTCCATTGGCCAAAGCCAGTATCACGTTTCCTAATGCAGTCAGAGACAGACACAGACCTCCTCCTGCATCCCTGCTCTTACAAAGCACCTTCTCACAGCTTCCCAAGTCAATCAGATGCAATCTGCTCCTACCACCAGACACTGATGGAAGGGGAAAAAATGAGAGGTTATCCATGTTGTCCCACACTACAAAGAGTGCAAACATACTGTCCTTCCACAAATAAAAATGAATTTCAGTTAAATGTACTTTAGCTCTGCTTTGACCTAACATTTCACATTCATTAACATTCGTTGTATATGTTAATTATAACAAAATCATGGAAACACAATAGCGTTTATGAATATTTAGAGAGATAAAAGCCAATAAGCAAAAACAAATAGAAGAGTAAATGACAATTAGTTAATTCCCAAAGCTCACCGCAAATAAAACTACTTACATTATGAAGATTAATTCCAAAGTATTATGGTTGCAGACAAAGCAAACTTGACCGAACAAAATAAATGAGCACAGCACAGATGATTACTTGAGAGGGCAATATCTCATTCTGTACACATAATTCCAGCTTAACCGTCCTTGTAATGGAAGATACAAATACACTGTCAACCCCACTCATTACCGATATAACTGAAAGTTTGAGACGCTGGCAGTGCGATTATACCACGCTGACGAGACTCCCACACTGAGGTAATGTCGGGCAGAGTGAGGAGTGGCAAATAACAGATATATTAATAAACATCCCCAGAGAAGACCTGCGGCTGACAAGACCGTGTGTGATTTATTCATGAGTAAGTTACCCAGCCCGTTATGATTCAAAGGCAGAACAGGCTGGCCTAGATAAACACCTATGTTCATACTATGCTCGAAATATATAGACAAGTGAGTCTCTGTGATCTACTCATCTTTGCCCTGTGGATATAACAGAGCGTTGATAGAAACTAAAGGTTAATCGTGTGTTAATCTGGATGCTGTACTGACGTGGAACTGTTTCAGTGATTATATCCTCAGCTATGTCTAGTAAGGACAATGAATATACAGTAGTTCCTGCTCAATGACTATAAGAAGGATAGTAAAAGACCTTCTTAATTCATGGTTCAGCTACAATTGTTTTATTTCACACAAAGTCATACAGAAGGATGATGGGTGAATTGACAATTGACCAACACTATGTTATTACACATGATGATACAGAGAAACGTTAGACCTTGAAACACTATATCATTACGTTTGTGAAAAGCATGGAGAACTTATTTCCTCTATTCCTAGCCATTTTTGTGTCTGCTATTTGCTGTTTTTTTTCTTTTTTTTTTCTTTTTTTTGTTGTTGTTTTTCTAAAAGTGGGTTAAAATCAGCAGGCTTGATGAAGCCATTTAAACAAAGCGTCCATGGCAATTTCACTGTTAGGGGATGGTTACCAACACTGTATTTACCTATGCAAATTTGCAGCATGATGGCACAGTGACAGGTACCTCTATACTATGATTAGAGCTGTTAGCTGCTCATGAATTATTACTATCTGTTAAAATTCCCATTAAAGTTTAATGAAGTGGTCAAAGCAGACATGATTGATTTCCCTCCTACCATGATGGAGCGAGAGGCAAATTGAAGGGATTCTGGTAGCTCTCTGATTTGGCCTGTAATATCACAGCTATTACATTAATAAGCTTGAGATGTATTTTCTGGGAAAATGAGGAGGAGGAGAAGGAATTAGACTAGACTGAGTATATAATCGATTTAGCACACGCAGAGCCTTCAACAACGTAGCAGTATCATTTCACACAGTGCAAACACAAGACTTACTTCCACCCTTGCCGCTCTTCTCCATGCGGTACTGGTAGATGTGTAAGGTGAACAGCATGTGGGAGTTGCGGCGGTCTTCCTCATCTGCATCTGGCCGGTTGGTGCTACGTGCTGCGATGGCGGCATCAAGAAACAGGGCGGCCTTCTCTGCAGTGGGAGCCCTTAATTCGCTCTGGTTCTGGAGCTACAACACGTAGAGGATTGTTAGGTTCAAGTTATATATGGTTATATATGGTTTTTGAGTTATATATGGTGACAAAATTGGCAGTTTTGGTAATCTAGAGAATTTTTCTGTAAAATACAGTCAATTTAATTTATTTTTTTTTTTTTTTTGGAAATGAAAACTATGAATTATCATATAATTTAAAATTAAATATTACAGTAAAAATAAACAGATGTTATTCAAGTCAAAAATATTATTTAATACGATTTCATTATGACTACATAAACCAACAACTATAATTTGTTAAAGGTCAGACCTGGTAGAAATAGAATCTTCAAGTGTCAACTCCAAACTGTACTATTTTTATACCGTATTGTCATATGGTTTATCCCTAGTTGGAGTTGACGAAGAAGGAGATCAAGATAACCAAACCTCTTTACACAGTTCTAGACAATTAAATCGAGTCTCTGGGGCAATCAGAGAAACAAATACGCCCATAGAGGGAGAAGGATTACTGATGAGAGTGAGTGGTGGATAAAGAGGGCAAGAGGGCAGCTTCTCTGCTCCTGTAAAAAGCCTGGTGGAACAAAGGGAATGATACATCCACTGGCCATATTTATGGTCTTCTTCAAGGAAACAAGCAATTAGACTGAATGGAATGGATCTTAGTTCCCTGCATGTTTTTCCTTGATATTCCTGATAAGCTTACTGACTCAGTCAGTTGTATTTTTTTAAAAAACAGCCATCAAAAGCATATTCCTTTAGAACAATAGTGGCCACTTTCCTGCAGTGTTCGCCAACCGCCTGTGGCCAACGAGCCACTCTAAAACTAAAGTGAGGCGAGAATGCTGTTCAAACCCACTCCCCAGATTTGAACTTCACAGGCCTCTAGGCAGTCTTTGATGTGCTGCTTCATATGGACCCCCAAAAAAACAACATCTGATGCCAACACCTGGCAGCGCTTTTAACTACCCCTCTACCTACCCCCAAACTCTACCTACCCCCTTCTGATATTTACCCCCTTCCAATAGAAGGTAAGGGGGAGGGTGAAACAGCACAGCAGCTCACCCAGATGGATCCTGATGGTGCACTGAGTAAAAAGAACCACCACAACATCTGGCTTTTAATTTGAGATTTAGTGATTGAGCTCAGCTAAAAGTAATCTGTAATAACGTATACTGTTAAGTGAGTGGCAGCTAAAATCTATGAAAACTACTTAACTGATATGATACAAATACGAAACAATGATCAACAGAGATGTGACCTATGCATTTCTAGATAGTGAGTTTTGATCCCATTCCCCTGTCTCTCTACGACACTCTACTGTCTTACAATATAGCTAATTATTAGCTATTACAGTATATAAAATATATTTATATTGTAAAAATTTATATAAATATTAATTATTTTTATTTATTATTTTAATATTATACTTTTTACATTTTACAATACAAATAATATATAACACAAAATATAGACACTGCCTTTATTGATTGATTGATTGATTGATTGAATGATTGATTGACAGGAATTAATACTTTTATAATTGTATTCCTCAAGGATGTATCTTAATTATCTATATAGACTAAGAGATTCTACAAACAAAATTTTGCAATAAAAAAAAAAAAAAAAAAAAAAGTAACTAATACAAAAGTGTACAATAATATAAAATAAATCACTGAAAACCCTTTATCAGTCAACCACTGACAATAACTGTTCATTTTCACTTTTTCAAGTGTATGTTAAGACCATGAATCGTAAAATATTATTTTTGGCTGGGTCATGTCCCATTCGTTTACATGGAGAAGGGGCGGGGTTTCTGACCTATACTCTAAGGAAGCGATCAAAATATTTAGGTTTAAATTTTCAGGACATGTGCGGCACACTTGGTAACTACATGACAAGCAAGACTGGGAGTGCTTTATCAGGAAAAATAAGTTAAATTTGACGTCTAGGTGTGGTGTTACTGACTTGCGTGCCGCAGATGGGGTCCTCACGCAGGTAAACACCAGGCGACTGGCCGTCCTGCAGACTTCCTGTGGGCACATCAGAGAGCAGGTCCTGCAGGCTCTCATCCTTGCCGTAGATTTCCACGGCTGACACCCGTACCGAGAAGCGCGTGCCAGTCTTCTCCTTGCGCTCGTTGATGAGCTTGAACAGCCAGGAGATGGCACAGGGCGCAATGCCAAGGCTCTGTGTGGAGCTGTCCGTGCCAATCATGGTGTATGTCTTGCCTGGTGAGAGACAGTCAGAGAGAAAGCTGTTGATTCTGGCAAGGTGATGAAGATGATGAGCTCTCAATGAGCAAGTGTTTTAAGCACTGGTATTTCTATCACTGATTTGATGAGATATCCCCCTTTGATAATAAACCACCAATCATAACACATTATTAGTACTTGAATAGCATCTGATGACAGTTTTAAACTGCTGACTCAAGGTCCTTGCACACTGAGTCCGAAATTTTCATATGCATTTTTTTTTTCGTAATCCTTTCCTATCAAAATGCTTGCTACAGATGCAAAAACGCAGAAAATAGAACCTGATCAGAATTTTTTATGACGGACGAAATATTTTTAACATGTGAAAATTTTGGACGAGAATTTCGGACTCAGTGTGCAAACACCTTAAGATTCAGATTTTTTATTTATTTATTTTTTTTAGATTTTTCCAGTTTTCACCGTACCCTTACAGATGCTTTGGCAAGGGGACGTGGTAAAACGGAGCCGGCAATGGGAGAACGAATCGAAAGACATCCTTCTTACGCCAATTGTGAATGACACGAAGCATTTTGTCAACAGCTTGGACTCCATATCTGCTGCATCATGCTGATTGGCCCTACCCACAAATCCCATCAGTCCAAAATCAAGCTTCATACAGCCAATAAATACGACTGGCTGCGACTGCATTGCGTCGCACAGCATTTTTGCATTCACTGTGAACAGATAAATTGTTTATCATTGGGATCTTACTGCATAACATCTCGTTTGGAGTGTAATTGTATTCTTTATACATAATGCAATTACTTTCTCTTCGTGAAAGCAATTTTGTTAACATAACCAAGGCTTCATGGAAGGGTAAAATAATAAATGAGAGGTTATGTTAAAATGTAAATAATTAATATGTGGAATGTGTTTATGTCCACAATAAAATTGTATCTCAGATACAGGAAAATCCCTGCTTTATTTCCCTTTAAATATTCAGTTTTATAAGTCACATTAGAGAAGTTAAAGAAACGCCATGGTTTAGAGCATCAATTATACAAATAAAAACCTAGTGATGAATACTGTTCCATATGGACAGTCTGGTTTTAAAAGAGTCATAAATAATGCTTAAACGCTTAGACCGCATGTAGTAAATGATGCAGGAAACCATCGCAACATCTAACAAGCATAACTGGCAATAGTGCAGAACTCTGATGCAGTCTACTGTGAGGGTCAATTAGTCAGCTTTTAATTACACTCTCTAGCCTCTGGTCTCTCATACCGACACACACACACACAATTAAATTCACCACTCATGCCCATTCTGAAAAGCAAAAGCACTTTTTTTGACCTTCGGTTTTGATATTAGACATCAAAGTGTCTTTGCAAACTGTGGAACAAGATCAGTGGGTGTCATATTCATTTAACTGCAAAGTATTATGGATAACTTACCAACTTTGACATGACCAAAGCAGAAAATGCACCCATCGGCTCCATTAACCACTGATTGAATAACTTCAGCCACTGTCCCTGAGCAAACTTCAGCCTGTGGACAACAATTAAATAATCAAAACTTGTCTGACATTATAATAAGTTAACATGTGCATCATATAGCAAATAAGCTATGAATAAAGTCAATGGGGTCCATAATACTTACACATTAACACACATTTAAAAAAGCAAAAACCATGTAGACAACAAGATGTTTTTTTTTAAACATGTACTATATAGCAGTTCCCAATGTAGAATAAATAAAAAATGTTTCCCTTTTTTTAAGGGTAACTATACTGTACTGAAGAAAATGTTTATTTTAAATTCTAAACAACTGTGCACACCAGAGTCTTAATAATCGATGGTTTTTAACATTCAGTTGAGCTGTGAAATGTAACCAAATCTTTTTTGGCAGAGTAGACAGTACCTAATCTTTTCTTTGATCTGGTGATCATTGATTTATTCACTAACAAAAGAAAACCACAGAAAGCACCAACAAGGCAGATCCTCATCACAGATTCATCAGACATGGGGGTTTTACACCGGCTGCACTGTGTGGCCATAACGCTACAATCTGTTCCACTAGCCCCAGTCCCTGGAGACAATTTGGGACTGCAGCAATTTCCTCCCATACATCATAACACACACACACATTCTTACAAAAAACAGAACAACAGCTCAGTGCATTGCTAAGAAATATGTCCCTGCAGTCTCACTAAACCACACACACACAGTAGATTTGGAGGATTTACAGTTACATGACTTCACTGGCACTGAGCATTGAGACCTAAAAGCCTTCTGCTGGCCATGAGTAAAGGAACTCCTAATCGATAAGCTCCATAGATCTTGTCTTGTGCATGTGAGTTCTTCAACTGAAAATTCTATTAGTTTGGTTCCTAAGCAAAGTAAATGGCTTTGCTGTCCACTGTCCACATATGGAGCTGCATTTAAAAGTAGCATCCAAACTGAAATGGAGCCTCAAAAGTGAATGATTTGGAACATTATAGGCAGCAACTCTAATAGTTTCTATATGTGTTTGTTGTAAGCATGTTAAGCTAAGCTAACAACATGATGCTTCATTAAGCATAGAGCTAACACAAGTATTGTGTAAATGAGTAATTTTTTAATTAGATTTAACTATTTTTATCAGTATGTTTTGGTACAGAATTAAATACTGACAATCAACATTTCTCTTCACATTTGAACCATTTTTTTTTTTTATTATACTCGTCACAGAGCATACCTTAACCCCAATGCATACTTTGTTTTCCCACGTACACAAATTTCAGATGACCAAAACTAGTACAGTAAGAGCCATACAGCCAGATTTTCCAATAACAACAAGATACCTGTGTTGACAAACGTTTCCCTTCACGAAAATTAACCATGGTTTTATTGTAGTAAAAGTGTAGTAACCATGTTTTTTGATGTATTGACCATTTGTATAACCACAGTTTTACTACAAATACCATGGTTAAACTATGGTTGGTTTAGCACAACCATGGTTAATTTGTGTTTACCATCGTTTATTTGTGTTTATCATGGTTTAACTATGGTTCATTGGTTTTATTTGTAGTAATACCATGGTTAATATGCATAAGGGTTGTGTGAGGGGAATTAAGAGATACTTGCAACTCGAGTACAAATACATTTTATCAGTCATAACTTGGACAAGGCTGAAAACTTTTTATTGACCTGTGTTCTACTGACATAATGTCAAATGAAGTATATTTGATTGGTTGTGAATCAGGATGTATATTTTTGGCTTTTAAAATTTGGCCAAAATTATTTATCTAAGACCTATGGTATCTTAGAAGACACCACAATGTCCCTGCCTATCTTTGCTTATGACATATTCTGAGGCAGAAACTTATAATATCTGGCTTGTCTTATGGTTCTTTACATAAGTACTTCAAGTGACAACCTTATTAGTCTTGAAGTGGCATATCTAAATTGTTCACACTTAATTATCTTCAAGTTTCTCAGTCTCCTAAAGTTCCTCTTCCCTATTTGTGTCCATTTGTAAGCCACTTATCTTAAGATGGATCCCACTGCAGCTTTGGAGGACAGATAATGAACTGTGAATGAGCTGCTAAATATGCAAGTCTGGAATTCAAACTATTTTCTATACTTAAAGAAACAGCTGTTGGGCTCATACTTTGAAGAATGGTGGTGTCCCAAAACAGGCCTTTTTACATTAAGCCCCTTGCCCTGCAAAGAATGTGTGCGTGTGCTTCTCAAATATCTTTTTGACACTAACAAAATATTTTCACTTCAAACCTCAAAAGCAAATGCCAACAAAATGATACCATCTTCACAGTGGCTCTTACTTGAGAGGCATCTTGGGAAAAAACAGCGTCAAAGGCAAACATCTTTGGGGCGGGCAGCACTGCTCGTCTATGCACTGAGGTGGGCTGTGTGTTGAGTGAGGGATCGTAGAGGGTCAGTTGTTTCTTACGAGTGTCCACCTTCAGGAAGGACAGGGACTCGGATGAATCCACAATCCCCAGTGATGGACAGATCCGCATCATCACTTTGACCTGGAACAAAAAGAAAAAAATGCTATTGAAGCTTAAGCAGAAGCAGATAATCTCATTGACACTGTAATATAACATTGTAGGTCACATAAAGTGGTTGATAAGATGACAAGAAATAGTTTCCATGATTCCAAAGGAGTTTAAAACACATGCCAAATTCTTAGAATGTAATCTTTGAATTCATGTTGGTTTCATATAGTTTTGAGAAAATAGTCACAACACCCAAAATTATTTTGATAAAAGTATCTGCCAAATTTATACATGCAAATGTAATTTGGTGTAACCATGAAGCAAAAATTTATTACATATTTTCCTTACATCTTGTGTAACCATGTAAGTGAACAATGTATTAATAATTGATTTAAAAAATAAAAAAAAGTCATGTGGTGTGACTTTTTGGTAAGTCACGCCACATGACATTTTACAACCTGAACATAACCTTGTTATAAAAAGGTCAAAATATTTTGACATTTCATGTTTTTCCCCCACAAATGTTAGTTTCATCACATGACTTTGATTTGAGGAAAAGTTATTCCAAATATTAATAAACATTTTTTTTTTCAAAAAGTATAATAAAGTGATAAAATTATACTGAAATTCAAAAGTTTTCTTTTTAAGATATTCACTTTTAATAGTGTTTCCCCCCTCCTTCAATATGGTATCAGGACAGTTGTATTAATCTGTTATTTCCCCCAAAAAATAATAGAATTAATTTTAATTCAGAAATTTAAAACATGCTAATTACAGAAGAGGTGTATTTAAGCCACTGTCCATATGACTTGTATTTTTGATGTATTTTAAAAATAATAAAATAATAATAATAATAATAATAATAGGCCAAAAAGAAAGAAAGAAATTATATCATTAACCCTGTATATTTAAAAAAAAAAAAAAAATGCCTTTTCAGTGGAGTAGCTGTTACTGTTTCAACAATAACTGATTTTATAAGTCAAACAGCTGAAAAAGGAAGGGAACTTTTTGCCAAGGAAAAAAAAAAAAAACTTTATCGTATCATCACTGTTGACCACACACAGAATAAACTAACAAAACCAGCCATTAACAAATAGACTGCCTGTAATACCACACATTGTCACGGTTGCGTCACGGTGCACTGCTAAGACCATTTGCTGCAAATACAGTAAAGCAAAACAAACATACTGTAAGAGAACCTCATGCCCTTAATACAGCATTCAGAGCTGCACAAAGCCACAGTATTCCACGGGTGATTTGTAGCAGAGATATAATTACAACATTCGGGCTCCAGTGCTACGAAACAATGTCTGCACTGCTGATCCTATTCCACGGCACCCGGGGCCAAGCAGCATGCCTGCGCCACAGCGCCGGCCTGGCGTGAACTCCCCCTCACCACTCCACAGGGGCCGATTACACTGATGGACATGTGCACGTGGTGAACGAATTACGCCGGCCGTGATATTGGAAATAGGCTTCCATATATGACTGGCCCCCGAATGGGACCAGCCACCCAGACACCACAGAAATGTGGGCTTGGGTTGAACCGTTGAGTTTTACATTTGTTGGCAATTTGATACGTGAGGAGAGTTTGATCCCCCTAGCGCGGCTGCTGGCTTCACACCTCCTAAACTCGGGTCTAGAAATGATGTCCCACAAGTTTCTGAGGCAATCCAAACAGTAATTATCTTGATGTGTGAAAATCTACTGACAACTTGTGCTCTGTAAGTTTTGAGGCATCTACAATAGCTTTGTATGAGGAACAGACAAAAATATAAAGTTTAAGTATGAGCATTCATAAGTCAGACTAGTTTTTGTGGTGTGTTTCGTATTAGTCAGACAACCGTCAGCGGCTTAGTAACCGATTAAGCATGTTAAATCATTGCTGGAGCCTGTTAGTGAGGGAGATCACTCTGATTGGCTGTTTAACTTAGCGAATCAGGGAACAAGAAGAAAAAAACAGAAGAAAACAAAAGCTAGCAAACAAAGTCAATGGGGCTCACAATGAAGTCTCTTCTATTTTTCATCTTCATCTTATGTGTGATGATTTTCATCAAATCTGTCTTTGATGAGCGAGATTAGTGTAAAATTTATAAAGCAAAGTGTTGCTTTTTTATGGTTAGTACATTTACAGTGATAGATCTTCCAGTTTTGCATTTTTTGAATGACAAATACAGACTAGTTCCATTTGCTGGTATGGAGAGCTTTTTCCTCTCACGCAGGTGAAGAATTTTTGTGCCAGTTGGATATATTCTTTGCGGTGTATTAATGGACAAATTTTGCACAACTTTTGGGGCCTTAGTCATTTTTCACAAAAAAACTTCCCCGTTATTCACTCAATCACATTTGCATTCATTCAAACTGGCATGTCACAACTGGTCATGAGACACGTGAGATTCAATGGCACCAAACTGACATCGGTAATGACATGTGAATGGGATTTCAGAGCTCCACTGGAGCTATTTTCAGCTTGTTCCTCAAACAAATCTATTGCATGGTTTCTGAAGACTTGGAATAGAGTGCAAGAGTCATCAGATCCACTTTGATGTTGTTTTTGTCAGTTTTTGGAGCGTGACAGCCACTGGAATTACAGCACATGTCTTGCATCCTTCTGGACAATTTGGTCATTGTGCAAGCAAAATGGTTACAGACGGCTGGGCCATTATTCTAATGCCCATAGCTTTTTATAGTTCTCCCAAAAGCTGCCAACAACTGGAGTCCATTCAGGCAGCATCAGATGCGTGTTTGCAGTTGTAGGAAGAGGAAGCTCATTAGTGAGGCTGGGATGTAATGAGTCCATTCTCAATGGGTACTTATCAATTATTTCAGCGGGCTACAGCTTCTGGCATGATGTTCTACAATCATCTCTCAGAGCAGGTGGCATCTAATCTGGAACAAATCCTCTCCATGACTATATATATACTGTAATACGGTGCTAAAGACAAACCCTCTGGACAATGAGGAGGGGTGGTGTGTAGATGGTGAACAACTTGCTACTCTTGGCCACGATCCCAATCCGAAATCCCAAATACACAATCTGTTCATAATCAGCAAAATAACCGTCGCTTTCTATTTGGGTTTGACTGGATAATGGAAATGGAGTATTGCAAAAGACTAATGGTGAGAATTCCCAATCAACAACCTTAATGGTTAAGTTAAAAGAAGAAAGCGTTTGTCATAGTGCACTGATGTGGTGCGGTGGGTGTCTGACCTTGCCCATGCCAGGGTTCTCCTTGGCCTTTGACCCCGCCCTGAGCAGACATGGTGGAGCAGGTGGAGGTGAAAACTGAAGGACAGCACTAAAGTTAGTGGGGTAGATGGAGGGCTCCTGGGGGTATACCAGTGGCGGCTGCTGCTTCTTCCGTTTGGATGACAGATTCAGCTTCTGAGCAGCCCTGAGACAACAGACAAAAATATAACACAGATTAAAAGCTTATAATATTGAGTCAAATGAACGCAAGATTTTTTTTTGTTTTGTTTTTGGTGGTTTGAGAAACAGACAGCGCTCACAAACAGTCTTCTGTCTCTCAGACCGTGTGTGCATATAACGAAATGAGTTCTTTTTCGATGTTGATTGCATTTCAATGACTTAAAATCACTTGTTTTTAAACTGCAATGTTTAAATGTTTACGCATGCAAACGATAAGTTTCTTTACCACATAGCACAACAACATCATATGAGTGTGACGATAGTCCAAAATCGAGTCTACCGGTATATCGTCCATGCCTAGATGAACTCATGACTCAGGTTATCCAATCATAACAGAGGTCATTTACATATAGATGTCTTAAAGATGCAGTGGCAACAACAGTTTGTTCGGTAACACTTTAGAATAGGGAACACTTATTCACTCTTAACTACGACTTTTCCCTCAATAAATTCCTTATTTGCTGCTTATTAATAGTTAGTAAGGTAGTTGTTAAGTTTAGGTATTGGGTAGGATTAGGGATGTAGAACAAGGTCATGTAGAATAAGGCATTAATATGTGCTTAATTACTACTAATAAATGGCTAATATTCTAGTAATATGCATGCTAATAAGCAACTAATTAAGAGACCCTAAAATAAAGTGTTACCGTTTGTTCTAATGGGTCGGGCAAAGGGTGGAAAACGCACATGAAATATAACATTTTGGTGTTCTTTGGAGACTTCAGTTATAAAAATAAAATATATGCTACAAAGGTGTGGAATGAGGTATTTTTAGCATTAAAAACAAAGGTTTCTTCAAAGCAGCTGACTGAAATCTCTCAATTCCAGTTGCTCTGTCAAAGGAGATTCCATTAAAATCAAGCCAAATCCCTTTGTCACCACAGCGAAAAATGATTTTCCAAGGAACTCTGCATGTTTTAAGAATATTCTTTTTCACTCAGACAGAGGGGTGCATGTCCGAAAACCATTTTTGGTCTTTTCCTGATTGATTTAATGGTAGCGCTTGACATTTAAAACTCAATGCTATAAAATCAGACCTGAAAGGTCAAAAGCCCCCTATCGCATTGCCAAAGTAAACACAGACCAACTCGCTCTTTCTCCACAGGCTGCCTTCCCCCTCTTTATTTCACAACTAAATAGGCACACTGTGCTCAGAAACCCTTGAAAAATGTCCTCTAAAAATGTAAAACTGTGTCTAATGGGGGTCAGCCCTGTAGTTAGCCCTAACATTAGCCATTTGCTAAGTCTGGCTTTACAGTGACCCAGTTACAGTCTGGAAATTAATCTAAAAATCTATGTGAGATGTCACTACTGGACTCCAGAAACAGTAGAAGTGGTAATAATGGCAGGTTCAAGACCTTTACCCAAGCAACAGCTACCTTCTCAACAAGCTACATTATAAGACTGAACTTTACAATTGTTCTGTTGATCGAATGAAATTTTGAGTAAAATCACAGCATGAGAGGAACAAATGAGTGTAAGTGAGGGAAACTGAAAGATTGGGAGTGAGAGAGAGAAAAGAGAAGTGAAAAACCAAAAGCTATCAAGTGACATTTTGGGGCTTAGCTCACATTAAGAGATGCATTAAGGCTGTTCTCTTGGGCTGAAGAGTAACAGTGGAGAACTAACTAAAAGAAAGCTGTCCGCAGCAGTCTTTAACTATGATCACACTAAATGCAGCAATAATCAAAAGTGAAGTACACTGAAAATCATACTCTGAACAATACTTAATGCTAAGAGCACACATTACAGTAGCACATTGGATCTCTAATGTAATTGCCATGCCACTCTCCCTTTTTTTTTTTTTTTTTTTTTTTTTTATCCCTTACACACATTTTTGAGAGCTTTTTTTATTTTTTTTAAGAAGAGTAGAATAACAGATCAGGTAATATTTGACTACACGATGTTACCTTTATGCGAATTACACTCTTTTTAGGAAAGGTTTACATTTATTGACTTTAGAAAAGGTCATGTGATTTAACTATCAAGTAAAAGATAAGTTCCTTATTTTTAATGCATGTGAGGGTACACATCTTAAACAATATTTTCAAAACTGTTTTAAAGATAAAAATAAGGTAGAAAAGTACTTGTTTAAAAATATCATTAATTATTAACTTATAAAGATAAGTATGCTTGTGTATGTCTGACATTTTACAACCTGAAATAACCTGAACTAATGTCAAATATTTTTTCTATTTTTAAAAGATGTACTGACCGTGACACAGATATTGCCTGCTTTTTTTCCTTGCAATGTTTCTGACTTATGAATGCTGCACCACATGACTTTATTGGTTGGTCAGTTGGTTGGTAGGTAGGTAAATAAATAAATAAATATTTTATTAATACATACTACAACTATTAATTACATTAATTTCAAAAATACAAGTGTCACATGGTTAAACCATTGTTTAGAGATTGCCCATAAAATGATGCTGTCAATTATTACTACAATGCAAAATTGATGGATTTAGAATTTCAGAAATTATGGAATAATTGTGTGCTAATAATGTTTGTATAACCTGTGATAAGATCAAATCAAATGAAAGTCAGGAGATGGGAAAGCAGAAGAGAACAAGAGGGAGTCAGTAAAAGCTGGGCATTATGGAGTGTGCTTGTGACAATAAATGTCTGTCTTGTCTTTTTTTTTTTTTTTTCTCTGAGACACACAAGCACTGATCATTAGTGTAGGCTCCAGCTCTTTGCACGTTCATGTGTGTGTTCCCCAGTACGTCTGGCAATTCTACACCCTTTTTTTTCTCTACCCCTCTCTGCATCACTCCATACCTCTAGAAGTGACAACCCCTCCCTTCCTCTTTTCTCTCCCTCCATTTTCTCCGCCCCACCCCTCTTTTCTCTAGCTCTGTTCGGCCCTCCGCACCAGCCCAAGAGCACACTCAGAGAACACACCGCTGGCTGATGAAATAATTATAACATCCAGGAGGAATACAGGAGCGGCCCCTCCCCGGGGATCCGTCGGCCCACAAGAAGATGCAAGTGTGCGTGTGTGTGCCTGTGCCTGCATGTGTACAAATAGATGAAGGGGATTGAAGAAATGTGTGAGTGATGCATTTAGAAAGCATTATGAGTGAAAGACAGAGCAATGAACAAGAAAAAACAGAAAGCAATGGACAGAGAGAGGGTGAATCAGACAAATCAAGTTTTTGTGTCTGATGTTATATACATATGTTTATCTTGTGAAATAATCTTTAAGAATGTTAAAAATCACTATAAATATTAGAAATAAAAGAATAATGAACTGAATTTCTTATGGCAAAATTAAAAAAAGAAAATAAATGTATTTAAGATTAAAAAATGTAGAATACTATAAGATGACATTTATAATAAGTTTGACCAGCAATGTGAAGTAGTATATGATGAAGATATTATGAAATAATAGCTATAAAATAAAATAAAACATTTATTTAAATTGATCTAGGAATCTAAACAAATAAATAGAACGAATAAATAGAACAAACTAATGTATTTATTTATTTATTTATTTTAAATAAAATAAAAAAAAAATTTTACTTTAGGGACTTTTCATTGAAGAAAAAAAAATTATAGCGAATGAACAGAATGGATATTATGTTGTTATATATTCAATCAAAATGCAAGTGATAAGTAGGCGAGGTTTGAAATTAAATGCTTGTACAGTAATAAAGCAATTCATGAATCCACAAAAACAGCTCAAGCATTCTCAGCACGCACACCTGTACACTAATGCTGAAATTAATTACTTGTTGAAGCACACATGCTCTCTCACTCCCTCTCTCTTTCATTCTCTCCATCTCCTCGGAAAAAAAAGCTTGCTCAGTTCATGAATGGAGAGCGGCTATAAAGCACACGTCCATGTGCTTGCACTTTCTACTTGTCCACCTGCTCAAACTCTCTGCAGCACACACACGCTATGCTAAACAAACATGCTTTGACATGTTCCACAGACAAGGAGCAATCCATATCCCAAGTATGTATAAACAATCAGACAGCAGCCTTTGTAGAGTTTGGCAGGTGAGCTCAGAGGACGGAGCAAGAATTCCTGGCGTTAAGACGGGTGTGTTGCAACTGACATCTATGGGTCAAAACCTGCTGCACCCACACACACACACACACACACATAGAAAAAGCTTTAAAAGTACTCACACTTCTTTCCAATCCATCATCTAATGTACTCACAACTCATAGCCAGAACGACGCAGGCTGGACTCAAAAAAACGGTACTGTCTGTGTGTCCATTCCCACATTTTGCCATCAAAAAAGAGTGATTCAAAAACAAACTAGTTACAAAGTCACTGCAAGTGCTTCTCCAGTAATCACTGCCCATTCTCAGTGCACAAACATCTGCAGATGATGGAAGTTTAAAGTCATTACAATTATATCCAGAACTTTTCTTCTTCACATTCACGTCTTTGCACCATGCAGCGAGCACCAAACCACTAGTACTTCTCTCTGCCTTTAACGCTCTCTCTCCCTGGAACAGTCTGTATCAGTTAGTCCATTCCTTGTGTCAGGCATCCTGGTCCTTTTTGTCATCTATCCCTCTTTTTATCCGTCTCGCAGAAGAGAGGAGCTGGAATCCAGCAGTCAGGATTCGCCTCTTGCTGCCGGAGGAGTGCTGGCAGCTGCCCTGCACTCAAACACGCGCACGAATCCTCCCTCTCTCTTTCTTTACACGGTCCAGCCCCTTTTCACTCCCCATGGCCAGAAAAGGAATCAGAGCTTTGCGATCACTCAGTCGCTTGCTCTCTCGCTCTCTCTCACTCACCCTCACACACACACACACACACACATGCCCCTTACTGCATGAATTCTTCATGTGTGAAGGGTCTCTTTTTTATTCTACCCCAGACTTCAAACAGATTTGCTTAGTATGTGCTGCATGCCTGTCTGTTTGTCTATGTGTGTGTGTGTGTGTGTGTCTGCTTTAGGTGTTTTGTATGTCTGTGGAGAAGAGTGTTTGTTGTTTTATGTGTGTTTAAAAATATATATATTTTTCTGGTAAATAAATAAATAAATATTCCTTGCTTTGGGGATATTCAGATTATTTATTTATTTATTTATTTATTTATTGATTTATTTACTGTGCATAATGTATGTGTGTGTGTGCTAAAGATATATGTATAAAAAATATATTTGTATAAATGTTTCTAATGAATTTAGTCATCTTGAAAATAAATAAACAAATAAATAAATACCTTGCTTTAGGGATATTCTGATACTGTAAAAAACTTTTTCTGACCATGAATATGTTTGTTTTATGTAAATAAATCAATAAAAGCAGGGGGGAAATATAAACAAAAAAAAGAGTTGTGTGACGATAGGGTGTTGTTATGCAGTTGCAAGTCACATGTTTGATTGGTTAGAACAGTAATAACACACTTCTCTTCAACAAGCTGCACAATTTGAGGTATAATTCTATACCACAAACAATATGGGTGGAGTTACACGCTGAAGGTTAATTCAGAGTGTTAGGGGTTTGTTCAAATTAGCCTTAGCGAGTGCCGCTAACAAAAGAAAAATACAGGGTGCGAGGAAGTGTGTTTGTCCATGTCCTGCACCTGTGTCTCCGTGTGTGCTGAAAATCTCATTAAGTGTTTGCATTGTGACAAACATAATTGCTCCAACGGGTGGGATAAAGCTATTAATTATTGCGGACGTGAAATAAGCACACAGCATATGCTAGGTGTGCCGTTGCATAGTGTGTGTTCAGGTGTAGAGAAAACCAAACATCTCTGGGCGACCACCACTTTAAAATCATATTCCAGACACATACAGTGCTTAGAGATGCCCTTGGCCTGTGGGTAAGGGCAAGATGGGGGGAAATCAGCAGCTGGAACAAGACTAAGCTCTTTATGTGAGAGAGATCTATTCCCTAAACTGCTAATTTGAGCTGAGGAGCAGGAGTGAGACAGAGAAAGAGAGAAAAGGAGAGAGAATGTTTGCGAGAGACTCGTTTTCTGTCAGTTTGCAGCACGGCTCACACACCAGCACCCCCCTAACACACTGCCCTACATATCAACACAGAGCTCAGACTCCCACTGCCGCCCACCGCTAGCCAAGAGACGGGCACAATCAAAGCCCCCTAGGTGCACAGACTAGATGACTGAAATTATGTACTCTGATAACGCTTTAAAAGGAAAATCCGTCTTGCTGGAAAGATGTTCTTTGGCGTGGGGTGAAAAAAACCCCTACAAAAAACAGCACACAAAAGCCTTGATTTGCAACATGAAAGACAATACTACATTTTAAATGCTCTGAAAATAGAAATGTTCCCACGTAAATTCATCATAAATGACCATTAAAATGTTCTGAACACCTTATTTTTCTCTTAATTAAAATAAAATTTGTACATTAATAAATAAACATGTTTATTCATATTAAATCACACTAATTCTGTCTGTCCTTAGATCTTAACTCAATACTTCATTAATCAAAAAAAAAAAATAATAATAATTATATATTATACACACACAAAAACAGGTGAAATATGGAATTCAGAATTAAATATATGAATTTTGAATTCAATGTACATACTATATACATAATACATTAACCACATTGTATTTTTAAATTTTATTTATTTGGAAAAAAAAAAAATTTATATATGCAATAAAATATTGAAATGAATTTCAATTCAGTTCAAATCATATTCATTTGTATAGCACTTTTCACGACACATAATACATTAACCACATTGTATTTTTCATTTTTAAAATTAATTCATTGTTTAATTCATTTTTAGAAAATAATATAGAAAAATGTCAATAAATATATGCAATAAAATATTAATTTTAATTGCTCACAACTAATGAATCATGAAAAAAAATCATGATAATCGGAGAAAAATACATATTATATTACATAAAATACATATAAAATATTTATCTACGTTAAGGATAAATGGGTATAAATAATTAAATAAATAAATAAATAACCTATACTGTATTTTGATCTTTATTTGAATTAACCAATATGTATAAGTGATGACAGTATGTTTTTTTTTTTGTTTTTTTTATCTAACAGGATTTATGGATATCGAGTTATATATTACGGAAATAATGAAATATAATTCCATCTTACATTAGGTGTTGTCCCACTATTCGAGAATCAGTGAAAGACAAGATCAATCAGTTTCTCCAGCTCTCCTCAACAAACAGCGCGGAAAACATGTACAAATGGCTAAAATAAATGGCATACATGGTTGTCAAGTGATATAAAAGTTGCTGTGAGCTTTTGTTGAAATCAGAATGGATTTGAGTGTGTGTGTGCATAGGGCTGGGGGCTGAGGAAGGGGATTTTGAGTGTGTGTGGATGTGTGAACCAATGCACGTACCATGCCTGGCTTGCTTATCTACTGTTGTGAGAGCCAAACCATTTGGCTTGTTGTCAATAATCTTTGCAGACGGCCTTCTCTGCCTTTCAGCTTTTGTCAAATTAGAAAGAGGAATTCCTCAAGCCGACTGAGTCATTAGCCTGTAGAGCCATTAGCTTGTTGTAAGGATTTCTGCCTGTCTTTCTCTTCGTCCAGATAGCCGTTGTAGCTAATTGCCACGTTGGCCCTATTTACCATCCTTGACATTTCTTTTATAGTAACAAGGTCTTTTTTCTTTCTCTTGACAAAGAATAACAAAGCTACGGACACTATGGATCACCGTGAGTGATATCAGACTACATTATTAACGTTTCCATACCCGTATCTCCAACTATCATCCATCACTGTAAGATCAGCAGGTTGTTTACAACAAGCAAATGTGCTTTTTTTTTTTTTATCCTTTTATGGATGTTTGTTTGATGTTTATTATCAATAATAATGTTTTTAATAACTATCAATGTGAAGAAATAATCAAATAGGCCTAGTATGTTTATGGTTTGCCATAAACCCTGATAATCAGAACATTCAATGAGTAACAACCTCAACTACATACATTTTCCAAGATGATCTACATTATGAAATTAGAGCCAAAACATATCAAGTGTTGATTAGTATTGGAAAAACAAAAACAATATCCAGTAGAACTGGCAATAGTAAGTCTCCTATACCAATGAAGGTGCATTTAGGCCTTAATAACTTACTAAAGTAATGAATGTGCCAGTCAAGGCTTAACATCTTCCTGTGATTAAGGCATTATGACATCATGGGCATCGAAGGATGATATCACAGTCTTTCACCCACTGGCCTGAAACAAGATTTAGTAGTCAGGTCAAAAGGCTGAGAGCAGAAACTCATGCGTCACAGAGAAAGCTTTCAGCATCCAACATGATTCATCAAGTTATTGCAACAGTTTGCAGTACAGTAAGAGGGTTGAGTTTTCAAGTAGTCAGACTCCTAAGATTATATATATTAACACACCCCACGGTTCATTCTAAACTAAATATGACTTTATTGCAAAAGGAAGATGTTTAGCAGAACTTCCAAGCTGATTTTTTCCATACAATGAATGATGAACATGGATTTCTCTCATAGTTTCTTCAACATTTACCTATTACTCAGTGGCTACTGTTTAAAAGTTTCTCCTAGCCATAATAAGAACCATAGATGCAACATAAGACATGTGAGACAGGATTTCTTTAAATAACCAAAGACACATGGAGTTGGCTGTACAGTAACCAGGAGTCTTAAGTTTCTTTCCCACGGAAGTAAGGAACGGTGTTGTGACAGAATAAAATCCAGAAAGAGTATGTGAGAAAGTGATGTTGGCCCACAGCTGCACACTGACTGAAATGATCAATCACTTGAATATCATTCTTTATACCTTCTGCAAAATACTTTCTCACAGTATATTTTAGTGCTACAGGGTTTGATCACAAGTGCAAAGCAAAAATCTCAATCTACAGGAGGTACTAATTACAAAAGTAAGAAAAGAATAATCTAAACCTCATTCACTGGAATAATTAGACGGACAGTCCAGATATTATTTTGTTGTAAGCAGTGGGAAAAGGGGGGCTGCTCTCAACCTCCATTACTAAACACTTCCTTGGAGCACTTCTGACCTGACGCGTCAGTCACCCGGTAACATTATCCCTCATTAAAACAGAGTGTACATGAGAGCACGCTGTGTGATATCTGTAAAATTGAAGCATTATGTCAATACGGAAATCACCACAGGGCAGCTTTGGCTGTTCATTGAGCTACTACTGTAAAGTATAGCCTAATCATAATGTAGTGTAGCTCATAATAACCATAAGTCATTGAGATGTGTAAAGTGATGGGCTACTGCATATTGCATATTACAATTGTGTATTATGAGATCAGATGCGCTGTAGAGTTTCTTAGTCCCCCTTGTGGAGAGAATATATGTTATAAAAACTGGCCAGGTCACAGTTATTACCGTAAATACATTTAGAATAATTACTTATTATTAGAAACTAAAAAACTATAGAATTTATTATCTGTGGTAACTGACAGCATGCCAAAATGTTGTCCATATATATTAATTTAAATAAATAAATAACAGCTTCTGATATTTCCAACACATGTACCAAGAAGATTAAAAATAATCATGAATAATAATCCACACAATCCAAAAAGATCCAAAGAGGCATAAAAAAACACAGAGTGAGAAAAATCAAGAAAAGTAGAGACAAAGGACAAGGTGGAAGGAGAATAAAAAGCATAAAATGGAATCAAATGTGAGGAGAGCAAGGGACAGCAATATATGGAGAGACAGAAGGAGAGAGGAAGGAGGGGGAGGTTGAGTATGAGACACAGAGGTGAAAAACCAGAGAGCCAAAAATCAGAAAATGAGATGGAAATTAAAAAAGAAAGAGGGTGAGGACCTCCCGAGAGTGAAGAGAGACAGAACACGTCCAGAAAGTGAGTGAGAGAGAGAGAGTGTCGTCTCAAAGGGAGATAGTGAGAGTGCTCGAGTGATCAGTCTGGTCTTTGTATTTTGGCTGGGAGCCAGGCAGCGGCTGTCTGAATGGAGGTAAATCATTTTGAGCCTGAGAGTAGCACATTGAAAAATGATCGCTCGAGTCGGGCCGGGCTCAGCTAGGGATTGTCTCGTTCCCTCGGCAGACCAGGGTGGAAATCCCCAGCCAGACCCAAATAAATGAAGCAGTCTGAATCTAAATGGAAAATGTTCTAATTAAAAAGAAAAAACGGAGAAGAAAATCCCCAAGAATTACTGTACTGGGAAATGCTGTGATTCTTTAGACAATGTTTATATTTGCATTATGTTAATCCATTTATCTATTTTATGCAAAGTAATTGCATGAACTTTTACAATGCATGAATTTGAAAGTGCAAATTTCTACACCAAATAGTTGGCTGACAAGTTTCTTTTAAAAGCATTAAAATCTGTTGCAAATAGTTTGAAATCTCTGCACACTCTGGTTTTTTTGTTTTTGTTTTTTTAACTTTGTGAGATGAATCATGGGATGTTTTACAAACATTACTGAAGGAGTTCCTATGCACAACTGCTTTTGCTAAATGATCTTTCTTGGTCTCCCAGCCTGCTCAGGCTGCACTGTTGACTGGTTACTGATGGGTTTTGGGCACTTTTCAGCTGGTCACACAGATAGACATCAGCTTGGCCAAGATGGGAGAATAGGTAAGACCAGCTAACCAATATATTAGCCATTTTATTAATTTTTTCCCCCAAGAAGTTCATACATATGAGACAAAGCTAACATCTACAAAACTAATTTCAAGCATTTAACCCAGGGCTCTTCCTGCAGACTTTAGTACCAATACCAATTTAATCCACTTATTTCTAATTTGCAAGTCATTTTGAACACCTTGATCGGCTTGTTCAATGTGTTTGGTCAGGACAGGGGTGTCCAATCCTGCTCCTGAAGGGCCACTTTCCAGCGGAATTTAGCTCCTGCACATCTGCCTAGTGATCACAAAGACCTTAATTAACTGGTTCAGGGGTGTTTAATTAGGATTGGCTCTAACCTCTGCAGGACAGTGGCCCTCCAGAAGTAGTATTGGACACCCCTGGTTTAGGGTTAAGTCGAAAATATACTTCTCTTGTCTGCATTCCCCTCCGTCTCAAGGACAGTTTGCATGAAGTAATTTTCATCATTAGTACAGTCTGCTGAGGTTTGCAGAAGTAGTGCATGTGTGAGTGATTTGAGCAACAAAAGTCCACCAAATCCACTAGATCCAAATGCATCCTTCTACTCTCACAGCCAAAAAAGACGATGTTCAAAAGGCTTGCGGATTTAACTGTGCATGAGAGTGAAGTACAACCTGAGCCTTTAGAGCAGGTGTGTCCAAACCTGTTCCTCGAGGAATAATGTCCTGCAGAGTTTTGCTCCAACCCCAATTAAACACACCTTTCAAGGTCTCTGACTTTTTAGAAACTTCCAGGAAAATTGGAATTGGTTGGAGCTATACTCTGCATGATGTTGGCCCTTCAGGAGCAGGATTGGACACCCCAGCTTTAGAGTTAAATTCAGCAGGACACTGGCCCTCCAGGACTATAGTTAAAGACCCTTGATTTAAGCATTAGTGTTTTGGTCAAAAGGTTTCTACGGTCATGAGAAAGTCAGTGAAGTGTGTCCAAATTTTTAACTTGTGCTCTACAAGACTATGTCTATTTAGCAAACATTCTCTATTTATTAAGTGTCTGTTGTGGGTTTGTGGCCTATTGTGTATTCACTAGAATGCCTGGCTAGCAGCTAGGTGCTAACGCCTCAGTTCCTGCTTCCTGTGCTAGCTCATAAAACAGTAAAATAAAAATCAAAGTACCACCAAACATGTCCACAATGTCAAGCTTACCACCTCCAATAATACCAACAGCAAAGAAAAGAGAGCATGATTCTGTTTACAGTGCATGAAAAAGGGCTGCAAAAGCATTTTCAAGAGGTGAGCGAGTAAATGAGAAAAGCATTGTTGTCTTTTTGCTGTTCCTAAATTACCCCCTCAATAGCATCTATGAAGAGACAGGATGTGCAGCTAATCCAGGCTTGGCTTGTTGTGGCTTAGCCACGGTGGGGAGGCAGAACAGAAGCCATAAACATGGCCAGGGTTATTTTGTTATTTAATGAGTTGCAGCGTTCAAACCCGAGCCCCTGGGGTAAAGCTCTGGAAAGCCACAAAATGAAGATAGCAATGGGGTTGTCATATTTTTTTGAAGATGCTCTCTTGTTATTCATGTGAGGTGTAGACTGGTTGCTCTCCCAGAGTTTGTTTAAAAGCACAGCAAGCTAACGTTTAAGGAAGATCAATTCCATTTCAGCAGAAAACTGACAGATAACCAAAACTCACGTCTCTCTCGCACACTCCCTCTCCCTGTTTACAAAGATTACCATCTACTTTCATCTCATCCGTGATACATCTCTCTATCTCTTTCCTCTGCACCGCTGGGATTTGTTCTACAGGTAGGCAACCCGCAGCATCGGGTTTCACTAAAAGGGTGTTAAGGAAAAGGAATTTAATTACAGGACAAGTGCGTGGAACGGGATAATCCTGTCTCCACATGTTACAAAAAGTGCAACCCAAGTGAGAAAGGTGTCGGTGAAACTAGCTGATGCCGCAAGGTCCAATCAGTCACCTGGCATGCTCTTGACCAGAACCTTGAACTATGCTCACGTGATTATGAAGTTTCAGCCTTTTCAGACATAAAACTAATTGGGTATAACTGACTGTTACAAATTACGGTCACTTTGCCCATTAGGTACAAACAGAAGCTTTTCAACGTAGGGTGGCCTACGATAGGGATAGGGAAAGGGGACAACAAGAGCATCCTACTGCTCTCCCTCGCCTCGGCACTCATTCATTAATCACTGTCTGGCAGGGAGGACACCTAACGCTTATTTATTTGCACTCTTTCACTCGGAGGCTATCACAACAAACAACCCCAGTAGCTGCTGGGAATATTTGCACATGATTAATCAGAGATGGCCTGGAACAACAGGGTAGGAGATGAAGAGAGGAAAGAGAAAAAGAAAGTGACCAGGGAAAGGGTAGAGGACAGAGGAAAAACAGATGTGCTGGAAAGAAGGTTGGGGGATGAAGGTTGCCTTTTGGTTGTCATAAGCTTATTTTGGTAATAATGAAGCAAGATGGAGTTTAGGTAAAAATTAGGGTTGACAGTCAAATAAAATATTTATATATATTAAGTGCACATAA
Source organism: Onychostoma macrolepis (assembly GCF_012432095.1). Lineage (NCBI taxonomy): Eukaryota > Metazoa > Chordata > Actinopteri > Cypriniformes > Cyprinidae > Onychostoma > Onychostoma macrolepis. Next base: position 22,634,260 of record NC_081171.1, read on the forward strand.
AATAATACATAAGAAATTACTTTTTCAAACATGCAAATTGCCCATTCTAATATATCAAAATAAATAAATAAATATATTATGGACATGTTTTATGGACATGCTTTTGCCAATGTCTCCCACTGGTGTTTGCATTACCATTTTTATGAATTATAGTTTTTTGCTATGTGAATATTTCACTTGTTGTGCTTTGATGATAATTAAATTTTACCATATAAAGAATGCAAATTATTCTAATGCTGTTAAATGTCCCATCTAGATCGGGTTAGATTTACAAATAAGCCATAAGTTAGGGTTTGTTAAATGGGACTTGTGTGCACTACATCTCAAATTGGGTTTGTTCAGTTTTAGAAATCACATGGAAGAGAAAGAAGCAGCAATAAATATCAAACTGAAAAGATGCATTCATGTTAAATATATACACAGTATACATACAGTATATATATTGAAATAACTGTCAACGGCTTTACTTTGACAACCATAGTCAAAAATTAAAGTAAAGACACAAGGCACCAAGGGAAATCAACCTCCATCTGTGCTATTTACCTCCCATCCAAAAATGTAATAAATATGTCAATAGTCTTTATTGACTAATGATCATGTTGTCATAGACAGAAAGATGGATGCTCCCCTAACCATACAGGATGAGACAGATTACAGTTACCGGGTTCATAAGACTAATAACATCATTCAAATGACTTCATATAGCCACCAGTGAATGAGAAGATTATTACATTCAGTGGTGACCTTCACACTGCAATATAATCATTACCACTGCAATGTGCATAGATGTGCTTTTACACGGCAGGAATGCTATCAATCCATTCAATGTGACGCATTCTCACAGCTTATAGTCTTGCTACGGACAAAAACCAAGAACCATGCCATTAAGAAACCCATAGGTTATAGCAATAACCCAAAGTATGTCCATTAATAACAGCCCTACGCATAATCGTTTACAAGCACCCTCTGGTGCTACTGCAGGAATTCAGGGTTTGGGTACTAGCAACTTAATACTGAAATAGAGAAAGTGAGATAGTGCTAATGGGATTCTCAGCTCTCTGCAACAGGCTCTCTCACATGCTGGGTCATGAACTGATTACAGGCTGTAATCCACTCCATTTCAGACAATCTGCATGCAGAGTAGCTTTCAACAAATAAAAACAACAGATAAACTCTCTCTCAGTTTCTCATTTCCACCACACCCCACTCTTTACCACAAACCCTCACTGCCTCAATGTGCTATGAAAACAATTTTATGTCCTATAAACTAATCATTAATATTCAATGAACAAAAATTGAGAAATTTTAAGCTACAGATATTAGTTTTACAGGCCACTTGTCTGAACGATTTTATATGCTACGTACAGCAAACAGTCAACGTATGGCTACCCCATCGAAAATTAGCCATGGTTTTAATATAAATTAAAAAAAAAAAAAAAAAAACATTAACCTTTTGCTATACTAACCATAGTTTAACCATGGTATTTGTAGTAAAACTGTCATTAGACAAATGGTAATCAATACACCAAAAACATGGTTTTGTTAGTCCCTGTTGGTAGATGCCATTGTAATGAACAATTTGGTCCGCCTGCTGAATCGAATCTAAGCTACCATGCTATGAGCTAACACCTAAAAGTTAGCTTGCAAAAAATAAGAATCAACTCTGTTCAACAGACAGATCAAATTTTCCCTGAAATGCTAGTTGTCGTGGACCACAAAAAGCATTAGTAGAAAAACAATTATACATCCATTAAAACAACCATTAATATTCAATGAAGCAATTAAATAGACAAAAAAAAAAAAAACACACTGATAGAGACTTTTATAGACCAGCTTTCTGAACATTTAGTCCATCCGTTGAATCAATTATAAGCTAAGCTAGCATGCTATTAGCTAACACTGAATGGTTTGCTTTAAAAAAAAAAAAAAAAACATAAGATTCAACTCGATTCTGCAGGCGTACCCAGTTGTTCTAAAGTGTTAACTATTACAGGACAGCAAAAAGCATTAGCAAACAACCTGGCAGCAAATCTGAGCACCCATGAGTAAAGATGGCAGATTTCAATTTCCTGCACCACCTGGGCAACTGCTATAGAGATTCATATGAATGCTAACATACTCTGCAAGTATTATAGATATCCTTAAGCGACAGTAGAAGCTATAGAAATTCCTCCTTTGACAATAAAACTTCTTAATTTAATCAGTAATATGTGTATAATCAGTAGAGTGTGTTTGTAATGATAAGCAACAGGGATCTCATTAAGTAGTCTGGAATTTTGCTTGAGTTGCGGTTAAACATGCTACATGAATAAGTATGAACTGTGCACTTGGGTGGTATTGGGCTGGGAAATCAGGGGAAGGTTGAACACTAATTAGACATAACGCTGTTTTCAGATTTTTTTTTTTCCTGCTCAGGCTCAAAGCTTAACCGTGATGGGATTGTGAGACGCTGCTTTTGTTCTCTCCAGCCACAACAGAGGATATTCGGGCTGGATGACCTCATGGGAATTTTCAACTTCAACCACATCTGCGGTCTGAAAAGACAATAGGTAATAAACCTTTAAATGTATATTACACTCGGTCTGGTAACACAATTAATAACCTCGGCTGATCTGATCTGTATTCCACAAATCCGGGCAAACCGGAGACCTCTTTAGAAGAGCCGCCGGTTCCCTCTTCTTCCTTATTTACTGTTTTCCCTAGTGAAATGGGTTTCAATTGTTATTTAGGGTTTCTTTTAATCAGCATTCTCGAGAAGTGGAAGCTTTGAGACGACTAATAAGGTGGTGACGGTAACTTGTCTGTCATGCATTGCTTACTGTGTGAAGTACAGAGTTGAAGCAATTAAGAATCAATCCTTGTTATGCTACCAAACCGTGGGAAGCTTGAGAGTAGCTACAGCCTCTATTATGAGTACTAGCACACATTTCCAACCACCAAGAATTAATTTTCCCGCACTATACAAGAGATTACCGATAATCTTAGTTCAAAAAATATTTTTAATAACCTAAAGGCCTGCAAACAGCATCACTTTTCCCTGACTGACATATGGAGACCCCCTAGGCCATAAGGCAGTTGGAATTTGACTGATCTGACAGCATTTATTTCCTCTATAGTGTTGCAGCAAACATCAGCTCTTCCACAGCCCCACGTCTATTGAGTCCATATGCATGAATCAGCAGATCCATGCTGTCTAGGGGACTCGCTGATGCCTGCTGCTCTTCCTGTGGTGACCGTATGCAAGTGGGCTGGCTAGTCTTCCTGACACAGCAGTTTTCATGCTTTTCCCTGAGCTGTCACAGACCCCCAACTGTAAGCATGAAAAACACCAACTGTTTGCTGTATACGTCCTTGTTTATTCAGGAAAAAAGTTTAGGTGGGTGCTATATTATGCCCAATTTGCATAATTGTCCCCAAAAATGCCATGTTTTGTATCTTCTGTTCTGCCCGGTGCCATACTTCAAATTTAATTTGAGCCCTTTTACACTTTCTGGGTGTTTCAGTAAAGTGAAAGGAAGTGTATCGGTTCCTTCAAACCACCTTATAATCTGTCAAAGGATGCAATGTGAAATGCTAAAGCCCTGCTAAATTTATAGAATAAATGCTAAATTATGCATAACTGTGTCCCGGACAACACTGAAGGGTCACCTACTTGCACAAGGTCTTCAAAATGTTGGACACTATTGGTCAAAAGTTTAGAATAATTATGTTTTAATGCTTTAGAAAGAAGTCTCTTATGCTGACCAAGCCTGCATTTATTTGACCAAAAATACAGTAAAAACCATTTAAAATAGCTATTTTCTGTTTCAGTATGTTTTAAAATGTAATGTAATATTCAATTCAATTCAAGTTTATTTGGATAGAGCTTTTCACGATACAAATCGTTGCTAAGCAGCTTTACAGAAAATTAAAGTTTCTACATTATATTTAGTATTAGCTTATCAGTGGTGACTAAGATGATGTTCATATGGCAGAAAATAATATAAAATCGTTATAATATGCTGATTTTGGTGAGCAAGTGACATTTATTCTTATTATTAATGTCTAAAATCAATCTTGTTCTGCTTAATATTTTTGGGGAGGCAACGCTACATATTTTTCAGGATTCTTTGATGAACAATGTTTGAAGAAAAGCAGCAATTTGATATCTTTTGTCACACCATAAGTGTCTTTACTGTCATTTTTGATCAATATAATACATCATTGCTTAATTAAAGTATGTATTTCTTTTTAAAAGAATCATACAGACTCCAATCTTTTGACCATTTCTCGGCCGACCACTTGTGATCCGATCTTCCGAGACAGATGTCAATACCACGTGTAAATGTGGTCCAGATGTCTTGCCATTGGCCAGCCGACTGAGGTTTGCTGTTGTATCATGTGAAAATATTTCACTGTGAGAAACAAAGATGTGCAAAAAGTTGTTCAAGTAGCTGGTGATGTTTTGATGAGGAAACACACTCTTCACAAGTTTAGTTATCTGGTAGTCTATTTTCTGTAAATTAATTGCTGTCACTACACTTCTAAACAGAGTGGGAACATAAGTTAACAGAAACGAGTTTGTGTAGAACAAATGCAGAAAGCTTCAAGGTTGTGACATATTAGAGAGGATCTATTGTGATGCTAAAACGCTGACAGTACATTTGTTTCACAAGTGCTTCAAAGGTGGGTCTGCCTCCTTTCAGACAAAACAAAGAAGCTTTAGTGTTCTTCATGTTTTCTCGAAGGTGATAATCACCCCAGTGAGAACTGTTTGGGATGAGAGACTCACAAAATGGGGGTTATTCACACAACCTGGGGGTGTGTAAAAAGCAGGAAGATGTGGGGAATAATGGAGAGTGGATGGGAGACATTCAGCGGAGGTGGTCACAGGTTACAGAGGAGTGATTTTAAGTGGTGACATATTGTAAAGGTGCGGGGGGTGAAGACAAGACAGAAGAAGCAGGACCACTGACTTGACGTCAACACTGTGTGTACAGTATAACAAACAACCATTATTTCTAATAATGTAATATTTCAATGATAATTTGTTCAAGACATTTTAAAATTGTGTAAAGTGCATGTATGCATACATGGGAAACATGATTTTTAAATGTTTTAATCAAGTCTCTTATGCTCACCAGGACTGCATTTATTTAATCACAAATACAGTAAAGACAATAATATTGTGAAATATTTTTAGAATTTAAAATAACTATTTTCTATTTAAATATCTTTTAAAATGTAATTTATTCCTGTGATGCAAAGATGAATTTTCAGCATCATTACTCCAGTCTTCAGTGTCACATTATCCTTCAGAAATTATTTATTAATTGATGTTATTAACGCTTTGAAAATATAATATATTAAGAGTATATTTACTATATACCAAGAATACCCTTGAGTTGTATCTATTTTTACTTTCACATACTCTCATAAAACCTGTCAAGAACATATTCAGGTCATTTTTCACCCCAAAAATCGAAAGAAAAATGAATTAATTGAGAAATTATTTTGATGACACATAAGCACATCTCCTCCAATTTTCTTTATGCAAAATATACTTGTTTTTTCTCCTTTGATTTTGGGGTGAAATACTCTTGTGAGATTCGCTTACCAGAACCATAAATACTAAATAATACTAAAGAGTTTTTCTGTATCTGTCCATTTGGACACATCAATATTTCAGTGCAAACCCCCTGAGGACAGGAAGTGGGCTTGGCTTGAGCAGATCCCTGGGGTCGCTGGCCTAGAGTGATAGATCCATCAACACCTCCATCATCCACCCTCACCACCCAAAAATCACACAGCAGAACATCTCACAGCCCACCGCAGGCTCTTCACACCTGGACATTCTGCCCTGAGTGCCCCCCTCCTTCTCAGCCTCCATTTCTCCAATACCAGCCTCAGCTGCTCCGTGACCATTACACACACACACACACACTTACAGACAAACTCAAGCTTGACCACATGATTAGGACTGGAGACCACCAGCTGAAGTTTCAGCCAGAGTAAATATACAGTAAAACAACAAGGCACCTCTCAACACAGAACTGTCAACAAAACAGATCCTACTGCAGCTAAAGTCAACGATCAAGGAGATAATTTAGGACCAAATGTTTGAGAATGAAACTTCAGTGTTCACAAAATACATAGAATATACTACTTCTTTAAAAACTTGTGAAGAAGCATTTGCAAAGCAAGATTTATTTGATAAACTGAGAATTCATTGATTTTTCATACTGTTTCAATGAACCAGTTTAAAAACTATTCATTGATTCACCTGAGTACTGACTAGGAAAAAAACTCATGCAGAAGTATTTGCAAAGCCAGATTCATTTGAGAAACAGTAAATTGCATTGATTCTTTCAGACTTTCAATAAACCAGTTTATAAAAAATGATGATCCCGCACACTATCAGTCCATGCTAAATATAGAAATTTATTACAAAAAAGCGACGTTTCGGTCATCATTTTTTATTGATTGGATTCCACTTTGTTGTTGGAGTTTTTTTTTTTCTTACGCACCTATCAACTTCTCAGGTGTGCTGAGTTTGTGTTGATTGAATAAACCAGTTTAAAAATGATTAATTGGTTAATTTGATTCATCACTCAAAGGTATTGACAAACACTTATTTAAATACTTTTGTAAAAAAAATTGTCTGCCATACACCTGAGTAATGCTTTGCAAACTGGTCCAACTCAATCATTAAAAAGAATCATAAAAAACACAGTCAGATGTCCAGAAGGCCCTAAAGAACCATAATTTCTCAATTTAAACCAGCAATTTCAGTAAATAATCTGAAGTGAAAACTTTTAATCTCACAATACAAGTTTCTCTAACATGGTGACTTACTTCAGTTTCATGGTGCTGCTCCACTTATTTTCCTCCACACTACATGATTTTCTCTCCCTCCAGTTGCGAGTGTCGGTGTGGGGCATTAGTCCGAGTCGGCCCACCATGTGTGTGGATTCACCTCACTGCCTACCAGCTCACTGCATCAGTGTTTTCAAAGTAACTGTACATTGGTGTGTTTGCCACTATCAGCCTTGACTGAAGCGTTCCTGTTTCCCGGCTCTCGTCACGCAGCAGCGCAGCAGGGCCTGACTCCGCTCCAGGGCCCCGACCACTCAGCATTAATCTGTTTTCCCAATTTGTCCCTGTCAGGGATTAGTGCTGTCACTCAAAAAGCAGCCATCCACATGGATCATTTGCCTGTTTCTTTCTCCTCTGCTCTGTTCCTCTGTGTACTTTCTCTATCTCTCCATCTCTCTGCCCCTCCTCTCTGTTTCTGGATATCTTTCTCGCTGTAATCCTCGCTGTGATGGGTGGCCTACGGAGCCGACGTTATCAGCTTAGCTGAGTGCTGTTGTGACTGTGTGCAGGAACTCTCAACAACCCCTCTCTTCTCATTCACTCATCTCTCCACTCCACAGTCAACCATCCCCCATGTCACCATCCCATCGGCTCCATTAGAGCACCGCCCCCCTTGACCCACCCATCAGAAGACCACTGTCCACATTAGCATTGGCACAGCATGTGGGTGGAAAGGTGAATGGTACCCCCCTATTTACAACTCTTGGGATGCTTTATCATTATTGCCCCACTACAGCAGTAGAAGGAAGCAAATCTTCCAAACAATGAGATTAAACTGATGCATTTATGTACCTAATTGACTTTAAATTGGAGCACACTGTGAGAACTCAAGAATTCGGGGCAATGCTAGTCATAAAGGGGTAAGTACCCAAATGCATCAACTGACCTTTCATTACAAGAGGAAGAATTGTTAAATATCTACTAACTTATATGCCGTTAGCCACTCATGAAAGGTTACTTCAAAGCTTTGCAGTCTTTGGTAAGCATACACATGCAAAACAAATCAAAATACAGGCTAAATGGTAGATCTTTAAATGTGCATTTGGTAGTTTGGTGCCAATTTAAAAAGTTTACACAGTAAGAAATAAATTGCGTTATCTGAACAGTGTACACTCATGAGATGAAGACTGTACTAATGTATTTACTTATTCCTCATGCTCATTGGCTCTGTAGATTCTCAAGTAACATGTTGTTTGGTGATGCGAAGAGTGAAAATTAGACAATATAACACTTATTTTGTGTTTTACCAGCAGAAACTAGTATCTGTATAGCCGAAAAAGCTGAAAAGACTTAAAGTCAGAAGACAGAAAGACAAAAACAGAGCATGTTCACAAGAGTCTAAAGTGCAAGCTTTATGACCCTTCCTGTTGAGATTGCATATGCAAACGTGATCTTTTTATATAGGTTGACACTTCCAAGATAAGCACAAGTACCATTTTGATGAACAAAACAACACAGGTATCGTCTTTATTGTAAACAAGCACAGTGCCAGCTCACGTGTGAGTTTGTGCCCACACATACGTCAGGAAGAGAGTAAGCTTGCACTCCAGATTCTCGTGAACGAGCTCAGGACTATTTCCCTTAGGCTATGGATTACAAGTAAATAATCTTCAGTTTCTTGCACAGACCGGTCATTTCACTTCATAGGACCTCAATATTTATCGTCAGGAGCCATGGTAATAATTTTGTGTTGCCTATATAAGGACCATGGTTTCAGCTAAAAATCCTTACTGTTCTACTGAAGAAAAAAGTTAGCTACATCTTGTCTGACCTGAGAATGACTAAATTTACAGTAAATATTCATTTTTGGGTGACCGATTGCTTTAAAGTGCAGGAAGAACAGTGATGCTAATGCTAATACTAGCTAGAGAATGCCCCTATAACAGGAGGTATGAGTAGATTAGTTGATATCAAAACAGATAATGTTCTACTTCAGGCTTTCTGTGAACAAATGTACCATCTATTCCAGTTAGAAGAACTGCATAGAGCCAGGAATGCAGTTCAGACATAGCACAAGAATGAATGTAATTTTCGCAGTTCACGTGAACTAACGCCTCCATTTCCCACTTTTATCTTCAGTTGGCAATTATGTTTATTCAAGGCCCAGCATATGTCATGAATTAACTTCCCTTTGTTTCTATGGTTACTCCCTAAGACCAATGCAACAAAGCACTTTGGCTGCTCAACTCGTCTGGTAACAGTCTGGATTGTTGTACGTGTAATTACGGTGGAATGTTTACTCCAATCATAGTCATTACTGTTCAAGCTCACCTGGACAGGCAACTGAAAATTAGTGCTAGGCCATAAAAAAACATTTCACCGTGTGCTGTGCTCAATGCCACTGCAAGTCCACATACCGCCAAACAGCTGTGCCTCTCAATGCTGACCTGCATGCATGCACGTACAAGTATACACCCTCCATTTACACACCTTGAATCCTTGGAATGGGCAGCCAGCTAATGAATCGTGGCAACAGTTTAAAAGAAATGAAGTTCAGACTTCACACAATGTCTACATCACATGTGAACGAGCATCACATGTAGACAGTGAAAACAGCACCGTTTTTATAGGAGAAGCCTTGTCACATCACCACTCACTTCCAGTGTAGACACTACAACCCTCTCAGAGGAGAGCTGTTTTGTCACAAATTCACATTCAAGTATACATTTCTTAAAGTGAAAGTCATTTTACGCTGTATGCAGTCTTGTCATCCATACACATGAATGGCACTGAAAAACAATCTAGCAAAGGCTAAACGACATGCTACATTTGTAAGATTATGTAAATATCGTGTTCCGTGAGATATGTAAGTGATTAAAAAGTTTATTTTTTATTTTTTTTCTCCGTAAACACCTCTCCTTTACATTCCAGGAGGAACCAATTTTTTTTGTGCTAAAAAACTGCAGCTGAAGGTTTTGCTGAACAACTTAAGGCCAAAGTATACCTTTGTTTTTGCACATACTCAAGGGTCACCAGAATAGTATGTGCACCACCCGATTTTTGTACCAGGTCGCATATGCGCATTGAATCTCTTTTGCACTAATCAGTTGCTCCACAAGGTGGCAAAACTGGCACAGGCCGTTGTTTCACAGTAGAAAACTAAACTAAATAGACGGAATAACAACAGCAACAAATAGCGGAGACTGCAACAACAACAGACACCCGCATTGACAAGCACCTTGGTGAGGGGTTATGAAATAGCAGCAACTTTAGTTTAAAAGAGTACAAAGATATTTTTATCTGTCATAACAACCCGATCTCATGGTAATTCATACATAATTTATGAGGTGTCTAATTCATACGACCTCACTTGTACGAATTTGTATGACTTTTGATAGGGTCACTATAGGGTCTAGACAAATAGTACAAAATCAAACAAGTGAGGTCATATGAATTCGTATGAATTAGCCATCTTGTAAAACATGTACGAATTGGTCATGAGATAGAGTCATAACTTCTGGAGAGAAATAGCACAGACACTGGACTAAGATGAAGCTTTCCAGAGTGCATGTGTCAACCGCCTATCAAATGGAGTATACTTTGTAAGGCTACATGTTCGAATGAACACTTACGCTAGCGTATATGTACAAAAACAAAGTATATTTTGGGCTTTATTTTACCATGTATTTGATCACTTCTGATTGGTCAAAACCATACTGCAGCAGCAAATAATTAAAATAAATATAAATATAAATATAAATATAAATATAAATATAAATATAAATATAAATATAAATATAAATATAAATACAAATACAAATACAAATACAAATACAAATACAAATATAAATATAAATATATAAAACACTAATTAGGTGATCAAAGAACCCATAAATTAGTCCACTTGCCCAAACCTACAGTGAAAGGACTGTATTTGGAACTTTCCCATTTAAAACTTTTGACACCCACACATACAACATACTCACACCAAATCTTTTACCATTCATTGCACATTTTCACCCACATGAACAGCCTCTCTGATCTCTAGACAGACAAATCTCTCAACCTCATTTTCTTTCTCTTTCTCTCATCCCCTTTGGAGTCAATAGAGCATGTGGCTATCTAAAACAGTCATATCCTTTTAATCAGTTCTACCCCAACTCCCACCTAGCAAAGGCTCAGATGACTCACTCACATGACCCTGTACATGATGCTCAGTTCAGGGTTGTTTTGAACCATTTCATCTCGCAGAGCACTGAGGTGGAATAGCAAAGCACACCAGACTGTTGAGTGTGACAGTGCATCCTGAAGCTCTGGGAAGCTCTTTGGGCCCTCTGTCTGCATTCAATATAGAAGTCAGCTAGAATGTCAATACACTAATCATATGCTCCATCACTCTGGAGCATATACCGAGAACGGGGGTTAGGGAAAAGTCAACTTTTCAGCCATGCATCTAGCCATCATACGCTCCTCTGTTTTCTCACTAGATGCCCACTAATATTTATACAGTACAGGCTGAAATAAATCACCTTATGGGAGCTAAAGATACCTTACAAAGAGACTATGGAAACATGGTTCAGCAATCATTGTACTTTGATTTACCTTGTCAATGAGTGCCTTATTCATAGACTAAGGTACTTAAACAGTACTTTATGTGGGTACGTTCTGTAGGTGTCCATTCCTAAGGTAATACCATTATATTTTGTTTTGTAACGCAATTGTAAGGTAACACCTTGCATTAACGTGAATGAATTACAATAAGATAACACTTAAGAGCTAGGTTTACAATAATTGCACCCAAGACATAACAACCACAACCACATTCAGAGGTGGTCAGGGATGGATTCTGACCACTGCTGTTCTGAAAATTAATTTTCATAAAATGTTATTTGAAATCAAAGATCATAACACCTAAAGGGTTGACTGGAAACAGATTGACCATGTCCCTCGTCACTTTCTCCTCTAATTCTAATTGCAATCTAATTAACATTTTACTTACAAGAGAGGATCCAGCCTCCTGCTTGTTGTACAAGCAGGTTAAAGGCCAATGCACACAAGCGGAATAACTACAGGTCTGGATGTTCACTACCAGCTCTTGATTTAAATGTTGAAGTCTGATAATGACTCCTTTAGAGGATGCTCTTCATTATTTGTTTGGCATGCCTGAAAGCAAGGTGTTGCACTGGCATTTCTTATTCTGCATGAGAATCAAATCAAACATCTGTGAGGGGGAAAGTATTTGGAGGTCTTAGTGAATTGCTAGGTGGAGCAAGACAATTTATTAGAGTCTTGATTTTAATTAAACAGCAATGAATATTTTATATTGGTGTCACACCTTAAACGAGCAGTTTACTGTTAATCCATCATGTGTCATTTGTGCACAAACTAACACTAATGCATATTTATGTCTAGAAAGCGGCTAGTCAAAGTCATTTTAAGGAAAATCACACAACAGGCCCCATATTGAGAATTGATATCACATGTATGAGTGGATTGTCCCTGGTGTATGCAATCTCCGATACACTGTAAAAAAATAAAAATAAAAAGTTGAGCCAACTTAAAATTTTAAGGCAACAAGCTTCAGCAGATTTTTGAGTTTTCTCAACTTATTTTTGTAGGAGATTTTTGTTGTATAAACTTAAAACAACAAGTTGAGAAAACTCAAAAATCTGCTGAAGCTGGTTGCCTTAAAATTTTAAGTTGGCTCAACTTTTTTATTTTATTTTTTTTTATTTTACAGTGTAGTAAAGTTCTTCAATTTATCAGCCTTTGGTTACTAATTTAAGGCCAGTTACACAAATTAGTGGCTGTTAGTAACAGACAGTCAAATGTGTCCTATATTCGGTATTCAAAGAATGTCAGGGTGTCCAAAATGATAACTGACCTCATTCCAAACCATAACAATAAAATTCCTGGCAGGCACTATTATTTGAGATGAAACAAGAGGTGGTACCCAACATAACTTCCTACTTCTTCTGTTCATCCACCCAGGAGTTTAAATTAAGAGGGAAAAACAAATCTATTTTCTCTCTCTTCCTCGTCATTCTGTTTCTGTGACATAGCAGCCTCCCTGTTTATCCGCTTCTTTTGAGATCAACTCCAAAGAAAACAGACACAATTATAAATCAGACTGCAAAAATTAACCTTGTCCTACATGGGGTCACATCTGTCTGTTGTCTCAGAATGACCCGGAAGTGCTTGGGCAGGTGGCAGCATCCCAAGCGGATCTAAAAACTTAGCTCTCGTCATTCTCCACAAAGGGAGAGGCCCCTGATCACTCTTTTATGTCCCATGTTGTCCCTTGGCTTGAGGAATTTGTCAAATGTGTTTTCCAGGACCATTCCAGAAGCATTCCTGTCACCACCCTTTTGCAAATACCAGTGGAATTGAGAAACTAATACATTGAAGCAGTGATCTTGTAGACACGCAACTCTACAGGAATAATCCTACTGGAGCAACATAGGGTTAGGTGCCTTGCTCAAGAAGGAACCCTTATGGTTGCCTGTCAATAGCTACTATGCCACGCCATCATATAATAATATACTGCATCACACCAAGTCCAAAATCTGTAACCTTGACATTAAGCTAAGGTAAAGATCCAGAAGCTTCTAGTTAGCCACCATGCTTTGCTACATAACAAGGATGTTTGAGGGTCCATTAAGTGATTTATGTTAAATTCTTACCTGATAAAAAAGGATGCTGCAGCTGAAGTGGGATGGTCAGAGGAAGCAGGCACAGCCTGGCCAAACTGAACCGGACTTCTCTGTCTGGAAGGAGTCAGGGACACTCTGGAGATGGTGGTGTCTGAATGGCATTCGCTCTGCTCTGCTTGACCTATGAGGCCTTGTGTCTGGGGTGGGAAGAAGCAGGAGAGGAAATGCTTCAAACTTTGGATCTCAATAATATGACATTAAATTACCTTCTTACATAGTTCCATGAATCACACGCCTAGGTCACAGAGGATCACACCTTCTTGAAGGAATAGAGCAAGTCCTTACAAGGAGCAAGAGGCAGTTCCCTTACGGATTATGTTTCAAAGGTCACATATAAAAAGGAGGAGGAAACACTTACTCACATGCATTTATCATAAAGTACATCATTAACCACCAGGGAGGAACATTTATCCCTGTACTAATGGTATGAATAGTGCTTCAATGGGAAGAGATTAAACTGATTCACAAAAAAATGTGAATTCCTTAGCCAGAACCACAGTGAGATTCAGAGGTTGTCAATCCAGACATGTGTCCACCAGATCTCCCATGACTTGAGGCAATACAGGCAAGCTCTCGAGAAAGTGGACAGGTCAAGAAACTAGTCTTTTGTCGGTGTCTCCAATGGTGTTCCCACAAAAGCTCAAAATCTAGGTGCTTGAGACTCTGCACTGTGATTTTTTAAGTGGGGTTACATAATTCTTGCATGAAGTCTGTGAGAAATAGCTTTTTCGCAGATAATAAAATAAAACATCTAGAACATATTGCTTTGTAGTTGTTAAATATTCTTGCACTGGAGCCCATTCATTCACTGACTTTTTCATTATTTTACCAAAGTCGCTCTTTGTCTCGGAGGCCTGTGAGTAACTAAGTAGCTTAAACCCACAATCAATATGATCTGTCAAGCGCTTGTTTTGAATGTAGGCAGTGTGCTAAAAGGCTTCAGGTGAGGTTGGGCAATTTCCCAGAGAATATCATGAGTTAGTCACTGACAACACATTGAGCAATAGACAACCATGGCTTTAGTGTGGCATGTTGTCTATGTTGCAGTGGTTGTGCATAATGGCTGGATTCGTGTTTGCTCTGGATTCATGTCTGGCAACTAAAATAACATCATTAACAATCTTTTCATGAAGCATAGGCTATCCAGTGCATGATGCGTCAACAGAACTCTGACAGGAGAACTATTTATATACCTTGGATGACATATGAGCTCCATATATCACAAACCTTCAGACACATGGAAGGATCACTCGCATGAGACGGAGTACGACAAGCAGCATCCATTCTGTTTCTAGTCTGCACTTTTTGTTAAATTGTGACATTTGGTTGAATAATTACTATTACGTAAGCTTCAACTGATTTGAGGGCTGGAGGATTCTGAACAAAGCAAAAAGGGTTTGTTTTGATTAAGTTGTTTACGTCTGTTTATTCAGATGCTACAGGATTGTGTTTGTCTATAATTGCTTTCTGTGTATGGTTGAAATCAATAATTGTTATGTCTGTCAGTTCTGTCGCAGAAATGGCAATTCCATTGTTCGAAATTACAAAGTATGCATGTGGACATGACTTAAACTTCAATTAGTTTTTTGGGGGAATGACTATACATACACAATAGCTGTTCCTGCAGCTTTTTATGTGAGCTTTTTTACAGCTTAGGTGGGATCAAAACGACTCTGGTGTCCAGGTTTTTGAGCCCGTGACAAGTCAGAAAGGGCTCCGATGAACTTAGCACTCATGCATTCATTAACGCAAAAAATGCTGAATCCATGACATGACAGAGTCATATCGCAGCGCATGGCATTCCGGTTTCAGATGAGCCATGATAAATCAAAACAGCGTCACACTGACAGCGAATGGTGTCTATCTGGACAGAATGGTAATCCCCACATACAGATAAAGAAGGAACGGGTGTCACATTTCACATCAACAGTATGTTTAAAGAGGCTACGCAGTCGAAGCGAGAGAATTTGGGACGCACAAACATAGACATTAGACACACATTCAAGCAGACACACACTGAAGCAGCTGTCAAAAAACCCACTATGGGTTTTTGAGGACTTAAGCCCTCCAGTCAAGCTGTTTTCATGAGTGTCAGACACAGAGCACGAGGTGCACACGCTGTATCCCCAGGTCGGGTCATTAAAGTACAGCTGCAGAGAGCTCCCAGCACTCGATAAAATCAGGTATTCTCTTTATACTACACCCTACACCCTGTTTACAACCTCATCTCTACACTAGAGTCCAGAAAATCCAACTATTCACATCTCCTTCCGAATGTCTTTCCTTTTCTTTTCTGGGAAGAAGCAGCATAATTTCTCTCTCTTTCTCCTGCTCAGAGGGAGGCAGATCACAGTCTGTTCACGCTGCTTAAGGATTCCTGGTTTTGGGCTCCTTGTAGGCCAGTAGGTTATCCCAGCCCATATGAAACCCACTTGAAAAATCCCATCCCGCTATGCTCTAATAATTTTATCTGTCAGCTCGAGTAAAGAACAATAAACCTGACAGTAACATGCTCTCAAGACAAGTTTTTCTTTTCTTTTTAAATGTGCTACTCATCAGATTATAGTAAAAAAATGTTTGACCAAATGTTCTAAGCACAAACATTTTTTCTACTGTTTGTTGTAGTGTTAATTTCATTAACGAAAACTATGATGAAAAATGTTGGTTGACGAGCTTTTTTCCTATGACTAAAACGTGACGATGACAAGGCGACAGTAAGGTCAATGAACAATAACTGTGACTATAACAACATGCAATATCGTCGACAATAAAAGACGTGACCAAAATGTATTTTAGAAAATAAAAACTCTACTATTTTATTTTTTGTCAAAGAAAGGAGACATAATATTACTGCGGACTACTGTACATGCGTGTTGATGGTGAATCTTTGCATCAAAGTGTTTCTTGCCATTTGATGTTTCACTTCTTGCTTTCCAGGAACTCTCACCTGCTTCAAAAGCAGTGCCTTTACCAAGTATAGCACAGACATAAAAATCTACTTCACAGAACACAAGACCCCTCCAAAGACTTCCTGTCAGACTCAGTCCATCTCAATGGCTTTGTCTCCTCCTCTTTTCTCCTGCTGCTTGTCATTTCTCCCCACAGAAATCAGATGAGTTAAAGCTCTTTGCTCAAGGCTCCGCTGAGGTCCCAGTGCACTGCATGCATTATTGTCATCCCTCCAATCTAATGAAAGGAAGGAGCCTTTCCAAATTATACAAGGCACGTCTTTAAACAAGGGGAAAGCATGGAGCTCAGAGCTATTCCTGTGTGAGCCTACATGTGTGAGTTGTGTGTTTGCATAAAGCAGACAGCTTCTGTTGGTTTTTCAAGACGTTCTGGGCCAGCAGTTGGTCAGCTTTTTTCATTGCCGGCTTGCACACTGGAATAAAAGCACTTGTTGACATTAACTCAAATAGGAAATGCACAGGCTATTGTTAATCTCCTGTCATCAATAGCGGTAACAGTTGGCAGGAATAAAAAGGATATATCAGAGGCAACTGCAAAAGATTGTAAAAGCAACATCAATACTACAGAAAGAGGTTATTTGTAGTACAATTAGACAGCTCTGATGCAACAGAGACTCAGATATGAAAGACAGTCAGGAATAGTTCAGCTGACCACCTGTGGTGGTGAGTTTTGTTTAGTTTAACACGCTGAAGCCATACACTTAGTACACATGAGCAGTCCACTGTGGAATGTAACAGTTCTGTAAGGCAGCTAGTCAATAAAACGAAGGAGTAATAAAATGAGTTCCTCAAGATGTCAATCTGCCAATCCTGCATTCTGGTGATCAATCGATTTATGCCTGAGACCAATATATCAGCCAGATGAATAATCATATTCAGCCATTATGAGAATAATGTCAACAGTCGATAACCATCCCTGTTTAATTATTTTAATTGCTGCATATATACACTATCATTCTGCATTTATTTGATCAAAAAATATATTATGAAAAATTATTCCCATTTAAAATATCTGTTTTCTATTTTATTGTATTTTAAAAAATAATTTATTCCAGTGATGGCAAAGCTGAATTTTTAACAGCCATTACTCCAGTCACATGATCACTAAGAAATTATTTTAATATGCTAATTTGTTAATAAAATAACCTTTCTTATTCTTTTCACATTTGAAATCAGTTCTGCTTTTTAATATTTTTTGTGGAAACCGTGATATTTTATTCCTCGGGATTCTTTGATGAATATGACTGTAAAAAGAACAGAATTTCTTTCAAATAGATTTTTTTCATAACACTGTGAAAGTCTTTGCTGTCACTTTTGAACAGTTTAGTGCATCCTTGCTAAATAATAAAAATTTAAAAAAAGTTAATTGAAAAAAATAAAATAAAATAAAATAATGCAAATTAAATAATAAAAAATAAAATAAAATAAAAATAAAATAAAACAAATAAAAAATCTTACTTTTGAATGGTAGTGTATATACTACCTCATTGTAAACATCACTGTAAAGTGTAACTGAAACACAAATGCTACATTCATTGACAACATGATACGCATTTCCAAATCACTCACTCATAAATCAACAGGTGCACTGACAATGTGCAACTGCACTACAAGTGTACAAATCTGTAAATGAGACAGCATAAACTGTTAACACACTGTCTCAGTGCATTGTTTCAAACATGTTCTCTATGTAACTGAGTGCATGTGATTCAATTATGCAGGTGTTTTCAACTGCAATTCATTCAGACAGCTGTGGGCTCAAATAACCAGACCAATCATCAACTGATGCCTATGCTGGTGAATAATAATGCTTCAAAGAACCCTTCAAAGTGAACTTTTCCACACCTCTCAATCACTGTATGGCAGCAACAGCAGCTCATTTGACTTGGAAAGTAAAAAATAAATGAATAAATACATCCAAACAACTGTTATTTTCAACCCCTACACCCTTTAAAAGTTCCCATTGTGAAAGAGACTTTGCAAGGGAATACACATGGTCACTTCTAAATTCTAAACAGTGATAATTAATATTTTAGTAGTTATTTTAGTAGTAAATGGGATCAACTGATTACCATTAAATTAATTTAATGCGTAAACAAAAGAGCACATAGTTGGAGAGAAATGAAAGGTCACATACCGGGTTTGGCTGAGGCAGGAAGTTATTGACGCGTGAGATGCTCCACATGCCCTCCAAGTATTGCTGAGCCTGAATGGTGACTGAGCTGATGGTCCCTGTCAGAGGTCTTCCTCCCATGGTCACCTGCACACTGGGTTTCATTGCCCCAGCGCTGGAAGACGGGCTCTGAGACCAGCCCAGCTCACGCTGCCGCTCCCCCACAGGCAGGACGCTGTGCGCTGGGTGAGGTATCCTCGATCTGGTAGGTCTGGAGGAAAGAGTGACCACGCTGTGTGTTGTCAGCCTGGTGGGATGCCCAGGGTAGGTGTTGGGAGGCAGGCATGGCATGTCGGAAGCAGGGTACAGTTCTTGGAGAGTCTGCAGTGCCTGCTGTTTTAGCTGCTGCGGAGGTGTGCCACACACCTGACACCTTGTTCCTTCATGTCCGCCTTTCAGCGACCAAGCAGGCACTTGCAGCTGGTCAATGATAAAGGAAGCAAATCCAGGGTCCTAAAGAGAGCAAGAGAAGACAAAATACAGTTACAGCTAAAAATGATGCTTGTTTTAATATATATATATATATATATATATATATATATATATATATATATATATATACATTGTGTGTGTGTGTGTGTGTGTGTGTGTAATATAATAAAATAGAAATAGAACTTCTTTTTATAAAATGATTCTGAGTTATATAGAATAAAGAATATAGAATAAAATGATATTAAAGTATATATTTTCTTTTATATTTTCAGATTTAGCTATGCTTGCGGACAAAAACAAAAACAAAAAACACTAATTTCCTCAAAGTGATCAAATAAACAAATAAAATGCACATTGTTCTTATCACAATAACCAGCTTTTTATTAGCAGGCCATTTACAAATATGCAGAAAATGCGTATTTTCAAGCGTTTTACTGATCTAAACCAGCAAAGCCATTGCCTGCAGACATTTAGACAAGATCTTCCTTGTTTTCCCAGAAGCCTCATCTTAATTATAATATTTCAAACTAAGCAGAGCTGAAAAGTGAGAGTTTTGTGGGAGGAAGGATTGAGTGGTGGGGAGGGGAGAGGAGAGGTGGGCGATAGGGTGTAAAGAAAACAACAGCTGAGCCCGGGCATGAAGCACATTGCAGCGTGTATTTACATTTGATAAGACTCCCAGCAGGGAGAGATATGACAAGAGACCCAGCATGAAAATAATCATCTCCCATTCAATGCCAAGGGCATGACGCCAGTCTACCTGATGGACAGGGGCTTATGTCTGTGTACTCACACTCACACACAACGAAGAGCTTGGAGCAGGTAACTGTTGCTACAATACAGGATCACTTATCATGATTATGCTACCGAACATAAAGGATTACCCAGACACTTTTAGAAAAACACTTACACAAAAGGTAAACAATGAATTGATAGGAATTAAATTTCACTGAAAGCAGTTTTAATAGGAATTATTAAATCCATTATTTAGTCACTATTTTAATTTCATTTCTTTATTTCTTCCATGGAAAAAAGAAGCTCAAACAGGTTTGGAATTACATGGGTAATTGAGGACAGAGTGCTAATTTTAAAGCAAACCAGTCACTCATGTTTAATGCTGTAATTTCTCTCTCACATCCACACGCACTTCTGGTCTTCTGAGAGACATATCTCAGATTCTAGATCAGTATTAGTGAGGTTAGACCCTGACTGGAGCCCAGGGCAGCATTAATGTTTATGGTGCCTGATTTTCTCAGAGTCACAGTAGTAACCTGGATGAGTGAGTGCCCAAAGACACAACCACAGCACATAAATCATCCACCATGAGACGTAAAATAAGGATATTTAGTGGAATTATCACCATAATTACAACACAAAGCCCTCTTGGGTCTCTTCAAGCATCTCAATTAAGCCAGACTTTGATATGTCAGCAAAAATCATCCCACAACTCCTTTGTTTAATAAAATATGGGGTCTTCTATGACAGACGATCATTAGGAATGCAGGCAGATATGTTTGTGATTTGTGCTCTGACTTTAAACTTCCCAACTCAGGTGCACTGGAGTCCAATTATTATAAATATTCTGTGTGGGACTATTCAGAAGGACATGAATATTTAAAGATGATCATTTAGATAAATAGTTGAATAGTGCAGGCTGGGAACAGAAAGCTAGCAATATATTCAAAGATATTGAGAAGGAACCAGATAAGTTAGCCGTGCTGAAATGATTTATGTGTGTTTTCAAACAGAAAATTTCAGAATATGTGCTCATCTGTAATTTATGTCTAAAATGTTCCCTGTCAGATGGTAGAGCAACATTCTGCAGATGTTTTTTTTGGGGGGGGTATTTTTTTTTTTTTTTTTATGATTTACACTGTATGGTACATTGATGCTCAAAAGATTCTTTTTCTTTTTTTTCTTTTTTTTTTTATGAGAAGGATTGCTTTCAGAGTGTTTTCGGCATTGATAATATAAAGAATGATTTCTGAAGGATCACGCGACACTGAAGACTGAAGTAATGATGTGGAAAATTCAACTTTTCCACCACAGGTTATTTTATATAATGTATTTATTTGATAAATTTTACTACAGTAAAATATAATATAATAATAAAAAAATAAATAAAAAACACTTGTTTTACATCACGTTTTTTGATCAAATAAATGTAGTCTTGGTGAGTGAAAAACTTTTGAATGGTAGAATAAATCTAATTTTAAAACATTTTGGATTTGTATGATATATTCCAGGTGAAACAGGGATTTCAATAAAAGAAAATGAAGAGTGGGACTTGATGTTATCCATCTGTAACTGATCGGATACTGAAAATACATACCAAAATAAAGATCAGACAAGGTCATTTCAGAGGTGGAGCAAGTTAACACATTTTGTTTAAAAAAAAAAAAAAAAAAGTGTGTTTTTTTTTTTTTGGGGGTTAACTAACGTGCACAGAATCATAGACAACAAAACAACACATTTGTTAAGATTTTAAATAGGTTGCATTCTGATTTCATAATGACTTAAAGACATACATGTACTTGCTGTGGTACAGTAAAATGCACCACCATTAGGATGGTACCATCCATCCACCAATGCCAGAAAGAGAATTATAAAAAATTGAGAAGTGAGAGAGTGAGCGAGGTAAGATGAGGGTGAGACCCCTGGCCTTGGGGCTAGTAGTTGGCCATTGTGTGACTTT
Organism: Onychostoma macrolepis; assembly: GCF_012432095.1. Taxonomy (NCBI): domain Eukaryota; kingdom Metazoa; phylum Chordata; class Actinopteri; order Cypriniformes; family Cyprinidae; genus Onychostoma; species Onychostoma macrolepis. Next base: position 22,656,037 of record NC_081171.1, read on the forward strand.
ATTGGCAGTCAGCTCTGGGTTTTTATGAAGCTCTGGGGATGAATGCAGGAGCCTATCTGCTGATTAGTGATGCACTAAAGAACAGAAAGGGAACAGAAGGATAAATGACTACATGTGTGCCCTCAGCCCGCTAGTCTGACTGTCTCTAAAACTAATGATGATGAGATATGAGTGTGGGGAAAGGACAGAGAATAGGAGGGTGGGGGAGGACTTACAGAGATAGAAAAAAAGAGAGATGCAGAAGATATAACTGACAATGACAAAGTGAAAAGAGAGAATAATACAAGAGATGATGGATGATTTAAAAAAAAAACTTTATCTATGATATTTGACCTCTACGAATGAAAAGGATTGGTTAAATAGCACATTTAATTTAACAAGACCAAAAACAAGGCTGTGAGGAACAGTCCATTCAATACATCAAAGCTGAGAAAACATTCTTTCTATGAATTTCCACTGGACAAAAAATGCTTTTGAGAAGTAGATGTTCACCTTAAGCAGCAACTGTTTAACTCGAAGGTCTGCCCCATTGCCCCATAGGGGCAGTCGTGGCCTAATGGATAAAGAGTCAGACTTGTAACCCGAAGGTCATGGGTTTGAGTCTCAGGTCCGGCAGGGATTGTAGGTGGGGGGAGTGAATGTACGGCACTCTCTCACCTTCAATACCATGACTGAGGTGAGACCCTTAAGCAAGGCACCGAACCCCCAACTGCTCCCTGGGTACCGCAGCATAAATGGCTGCCCACTGCTCTGGGGGGGGGTGTGTGTGGTTCACTTGTTTGGGTTAAATGCAGAGCACAAATTCTGAGTAGGGGTCACCATACTTGGCTACACATCATGTCCTTTCCTTTCCTTTTTTTTGTTCAAAAAAAAAAAAATTTAATTAAATATTCCAAAGCTGCTTGTTTTCAAACACTTCTATTAACACAAAATGGGATATATTAAATGAATCAACTCAATTAAGTTATGTCAAAAAAGCTATGTTCTAACTTCTTCAATACAAACAAAAGGTGTTGAGGGAAATATTTAAAAGAAGAAATATTATTTATTAAAGAATTTATTTTAATTTAATTTAAGCCATGAAAATTCTGTGAAAAAGTTTATGATACATTTCTGTCATCATTTACTCATTCTCATGCCATTCTAAACTTGTGTAACTTCTGCAGAACACAAACACACACACACACACATATATATATATATATATATATATATATAGTATAGTGTATTAGAACAGCCTACAAATTTGAAACACTAATATTATTACATATGTATTCATTCATAAATGAATACACTGACTGAGGTCCAAGCAACTGGTAAAGATGACCTGACACTTTTGCTGCAGGTTTTGAATGTGGAGAGCGGGTTGCGTGAAAGTCCCAGGAACAGCTGTTGCTACACACCCTGTAGTGAAAAGGTGAGCGCTGGGTCTTCTCACAGCAGGCCATTAATACAGATTACATTTACTATACTCTAAAAAGCTAAAGACTACATCCAGCGTTAATCCCCATGGACCTCTACACAAACGCACACACACATATGCCATGGTCAATCTACCCAATAGCACTGCAGCCCAGGAGGGATTCCTAAGCAGGGCCATAATGTAGGCTATAGAGCAGGAGCTCTGAGATCCTCTGGGCCTCTATGGGTGTAATTACAGTAGCAGGAGCATATAGGATGGCGGCAGGTGTGTGCGCATGCACATCTGCATCCATATCTGTGTGTTTGTGTGGAATAAAAGCATATGGGGTTTGGCTTTCCTTAGCTGCCAGTAAGTAAGAAAAAATTCATAACACTTTAGATTAGGGAACACAGTTAACTAGTTGCTTATTAGCATGCATATTATTAGTATATTGACTCTTTATTAGTATAAAGCACATATCAATGATTTATTCCACATGACAATATTTTAGATCATTTAATCCTAGCCAATACCTAAAAATAACTACTACAACAACTACCTTACTTGCTATCAATAAGCAGCAAATTATGATTTAACTGAGGGAAAACACTTCCACTACCAATAGCAATAGACTCTGAATTGTGACTGTTTAACAAACAGAGCTGTACATCTCTGTAAAAAATACACAGAAGCAAACCAGTGAAATCAGTGCAAACCAGCAAAGCTCAGCTCCTAGCAACACATGTTTACTGCAGTAAGACGATCACGCACACTCACACCACGGGAGAATGAGACAGAGGGTCATTAGAAACACAGATGTTTGTCTGTCTGCTGAGTGACTGTCTTGACAGGCCACAGTTGGTGCTCCCTCATTACTGTCTGATTGATTATATCCTCTGTCAGTGGCATTATTTCTCGTATTCTGCACGCGCATGATACAACTACTTATTACATGGCTCTCTCGAATACTTTAATGTAATTGGCCAATCACAGCATTTTGCTGTCAGATATTTTTGTGTAGTGAATGCTAAACTATAATTGCCCGGTTTCTTCTACAGGTGTAGTGTCATAATTCACGTATAATTCTGCACTTTAGTATTTCTGGTACAATTAAATAATTTTAACTTGAATTAATATTTCATGTCATTTATTTGTTTGTTTGCTGTGAAATTAAACGTAAACTGTACAGCCTCAGGAACTTCATACTCAGTTCTGGTTTACTGGTTAAAACATTCCCAAAATTACTTAATAAAATAAATCACATAATGCAAATATCAATTCATCAATTAGAGTGTCTATAAAAAGGTTTCATATATTAAATCTGACATGCATGAATATTTATGCAGCAAAAGATTAAGACCTCTCTTAAACACTGGCCTACTTTCACAGAATCCGTACTAAATCTACAGAGAACAAAAAATATGATCACTGTGCTGAAGTTAACCTCGCATATGATTTTCTGAGAAATTTATTTATAGTAATCTGGATTACTGACCAGCAAAAACGATCTAAAAAAATCAATTTGATCAAGACAGTCTTACAAGAAAAAATAAAAACTTTCCTAAAAACAATCATAATGTCTTCTGATAGCCGTGTTTATAAAATTTCATCCATTCACATATATTCTGAGTAAGTTAACTTTACCTTCCAGATATACTTTACGATCGATTTCCTTTATTTTTGCTGTTTTATAAAGACATGCACCTCTCCAAACTCCAGGTTCCATGCAAAAAAAAAAATGCAGGTATGTCCCAATCACTATCCATCATAGATCGCTCTCGGACACGTAAATGGCTTTTCCTGCTTACTGGGGCTTGAAAAAGAAACCAGTTTTCGCCTGAACTGTTTGGATAACCCACAATACTGTCTCCTTTCTGTCTGTCACCCTCCCATTTTCTCTCCTCATGGATCACTCCAGCTGTCAGTGACTCGTCAGACCTTGCATGGGCAGCCAGTCAGTACTAAGGCCACAGTAACCACAGACCACTATTTCCAAAGCTTCTTTAAGTTTAAATTCCGGTTTATTGCTGCAAGACAAACTATAAACACTTGTCTGCGTGTTTCACTTCAGCTCTGTTCCAAAACCTTTGAAAGCCTGTTTCTGCCACAGAATGAAAAAGAAAGATAATTGTGACTTTTATCTCACCCTTCTGACTTTATTTTTTCACAATTCCATGCTTATACCTCACAATTTTGATGTTTCCATAGAACCGTGAGTTTATATCTCAAAATTCTGAATTTGTCTCTTAGAATTGCAAGTTTCTAATACAGTTCTGATTTAATTTCTCACAGTTTATTTCTCGCAATTTTGAATTAGCATTTCACGTTCACATTTTTTTTCCTTAGAACTTAAAGTTTATATCTCACAAATTTTCTGAATTCACTTTTTTTTTTCTCTCAAAATTGCCATATATATATATAACCTTTATTTCTCACAATGTTTGTTTATATCTTGCACCTTTGAGTTAACATCAATTTGTAGATGAAAGGGTCAGTCTGTATCACAAAATGCATATTTCATTCAAGAAATGTTTTGGTAAATGTAATTTCTATTTCATATTAATGCACAAAATCATTTATTACATTCACAAAAGGAATATTTTTGTTCACAGCATGCATTTTGTGATCCAGACAGACCCTTTGTCCACATTAGGTGCCCATCAAATGAGATATAATCTCAAAATACAGAGAAAAATATATATATATTGAGATGTAAACCCATAATTTTAAGTAAAAACATCAGAACTGCAAAATGTAAATTTTCTATTCTGAGGAAAAAAGTATGATTTGTGAGATTTTTAATTCACAATTGTGAGATAAAAAGTTACAATTATTCTGTGGTGGAAATGGGCTTCCTCAAACGTGACTGACCTGTAAAACACTTCATAGGCAGCAACTCATGAAAAACACACAAGAGAGAGAACTCGCAAGAGATTCTGATGTTAGCATGTTGGTTAGCTAAAAAAAAAAAAAAAAAAGTCATGTTGCGTGTATTTGGCCAAGGCAATAATATTGCCTTACAATGTTGTCTAAATAGGCAGCTCACTGGGTTTTGGAGCAGAACTCATAACTTCATGACCTGAGAGTGGTTGCATGTGATTCAGCTGAAGTTTTACAGGACCCAGGGCTAATAGAGCAGTTAAACTTAGGTAAACTAACAACGCCGCCTTATGTTGCACTGGAGACTTCTGCGCATGCATATTTATACATGCTTACCGGTTTATTTGCCGCAGCTAATTAAAATAGTTGATTTGCTGAGACTGTCTGGAAACTCTCCAGACTGCTCTTGATGATTTATTTATCTATTTAGCCAGAGTTTATGGAAATAAAAATAATAAATCAACTCTTCACTTTGTTTAGAAGTACAGCTGCCTGCAGAAAGGTGAAGAACTGAGAAGGAAAAGTAATTGCTGCAAGGGATTGTGGGTGTTCTTGACTATTAATAAGCTAATCAAGGTGGATGGCACCAGTGAGCACTCTGGGAAAGAACAGCCCCTGAGTGAAGAGTCAATCTGTGTTCAACCTGACAGCAGTTCAATCACCACAGGCTGCCAAGTTGCTGTATTTTGGTTGATAGTAGTGCTTCTACATGACTGACTTCAGGCCACACATGTTAGCCAACCATTCTGATTAAAAATTCTGATTTATCAATCATAATTCAAAATAATGTCCATCTTTGAAACACATGTAGTAGGCATGACACAGCCAAAAAATAAAGAATACTTCAGTTTTGAAAGTTTTGAAAAAAACACTTTGCATGTGCCCATACAGCCAAACGTATAGCATGTGCCTACAGCCAAAGTATACTTCATTTGTGGGCGAAACAATGGCGGGCAACAAATGTGTGCTAGAAAGTTTCTTCTTGGTTCAGTGTCTGCACTATTTCTCTCCAGAAGGTATAAGGGATAAAAACTAGTCAAGGTGTGAAGTCCATTGTTGTTGTGTCTCTGGTAGTTTGTTGTTGTTCCGTCTCTGTAGTGTCTTTTCCGACAATGGAAAAACAGGTCGGGCTAGTGTCGCCACCTTGTGGATCAACTAATTACCACCAAAAATTCAAGGTGCAAGAGCTGAGCATACAGAGTAGGGAGCCATTCACTCAGAAAGTGTTTTTGCACTCCACTGAGCTGCATTTGTTATTCTATGTAATGTGCTAGGCATGTGTTGGACCATCACTCGTCTCTGAAGCCTTTTGCAGGGTCTTACGCAAAATATATTATTGTCATTCTTAAAACGCTGCACCCATATTAAAAGTAGTTCAACTTTTAAAAAACATGCCTCTTTTTTCTTTCAACTGTTCTGGGTTTTTAAATGCAAAAACACTTTCTGTTTGAATCACCTCTAAACGTGGCATAAAAACTGAAGTATATACTGTCATGATTTTTCAATGTTCTTATTGGAGAACATTTTACAACAAAACACTATTTAATTTTTTCTACTTTTTAAAGTTTAATTCATAATGTTACTTGAGGTTTCTTGGAAATTCTTGTGATATTTACTACCAATTTATGTAAAAAAAAAAAAATCTACATCATTTTGTTTTCCATAAAAATACATAAAACAGGCACAATGTGTCACATGTATGTTCCCATTTAGTTCCTGTTTGTCCTTATTTGGTTCCTGTAATCATTAGTTAATCATCGTTCATTCAGATCACTTGTGTTGTATCTTATTTTTTTCTTTGGTTTGCCTGTCTTTATAAGCCTTCAGTTTCCCCTGTTTCTTTGTCCTGTCTAACGTCGTTCTTAGTGGTTGTGTTTTCCTTTATGGATTTATTAAAGACTCTGCTCGTTTGATCATCTGCCTCCTCCGTACTCCTTTGTACTCCTCACCTCAGCAACCCATGACAGAAGACAGGACCTTTAAACATGGATGAACGAGCTCCTCCTTTGTCTCCGCTGGTTCCATCCAGCCCTCCATCGTCCCCATCGTCTCTTGAGTCTCCGCTGGTCCCAGCCAGTCCCGCTCTTCTAGAGCGCCCTCCAGTGCCCGCTCCTCCAGAGCGCACCCCAGAATTCCTCCGGGTATTGAAGGAACTAATTCTAATTGAAGGAATGTTGGTAGGTTTACATATATCACAGCCACCACACTAGCCATTATTTTTAATCGAAGAGACGTATGTGTGTATCTTTAGCAAAGCAGCGTGGAGAGCCGATTCTGGGATGCTTACGTGCCATGGCTCAGCTGGTATAAACACAAGCCTTGACTTAACTGGCCATGTCGGAGCCGTAATGTGCTGCAGACGTGTGCAGTGTAAATAAGGGGTTATCCATCCAAGCATTAATGGCAAGGAAAGCCCCTTATACTTGATAGCAGCAACGGATGAGCCGTTTCTTGGAGGTTTTAGTACATTAACGAATGATCATGTGATTTTTACGTACGCAAGGTGACACATAAATGCGAAAAAAAAGTTTTGCAACATATTCCTTTTTCAAATAGCCTGAAAAAACACCTCATGCGAGTTTTTTTCCGAAATTGACGTGTTTTCAATTCTCAGTTTCAATTTGCACAGTTTGAAGGGTAATGGAAACGCAGCTACTGGTAGTTTTGCACATCACTACTAATTACTAATTGCACTTACATGCTTCATTAGTTTAGTTAATCTGGATTCACGTGTGTACAAATTCTTTTTGAAACTATCTTTGCACACAAGTACTCAACTTATATACACCTCAATCCACAAACACTGCACTCTGAATAGAGCTTCAATCCAACTTTCATGAACTTTTCCACAGCTCTAAGCCTCCTCTCAACTTCCAGTAAGCCCTCTCAGAGCCATCTGCTTTCAACAGAGACCTGCTCTCAGCTCTAACATACACCAGCCCGTGTGGGCAAGAAGAGAAGTTAATTACCTAGTGATAAATGCAAACAAGAAGAGGTAAACACACAAACACACGCGTCAGTAATTTGCATGAACTCCACTCGTCTGCAACCAGCAGCACGGGAACTGATGAGATTGCTCGCTCTAAAGCACTCGTCCCAGGAACTCAATCTTCAAAGTCACATCTAAAGCAGCACATCAGCATAATTAGGCAGAGTAATTCACACAAGAGACTGATGTCTTAGACCGCTCAGAGTCTGTAAACTTTGGAGTGGAATGTGATTAGATGACTCCGGCTACTACATAATTCACAGGACGACATCTGTTAGACAAAAGATGTGAAAGCATGAAAACACTTTTTCTCTGCTGCATAAAAATGTGAGGCAACTTGCGGGCTGGTGAAATTACTGTCAAAATGTCCTTTAAAACACAATTTAAATCCAGATAATATATACAGATAATTTACAAAAACAATGATGAAAGATGGCAACCAGTGACCCAAACCATTTTTCATTGGTAACAACAATCACCTTTCAGCATAATAAAATGTAATTCAGTCTGTCAAAATAATTGGAATAAGGCCAGGTTTGACCATGAGGTCTTGTTAATCATGAATCTCATTTGTTTCTCCTAGAGAGCAAATCATGATACATGGAGAGTGAACTGAACTACCTGTTTGATTCTCCAGCTTCTCAAAAATCATTTTAATAAGCACTTGGAAATCTCACGTTTCATGAGTTTCAATTACAACAAAGTCTGAGATTTCAATATGAGCTCAAACATTTATCATCAACTCTGCTAATATCAAATTATCTGTGTAATGCTATTCACAGCAATTAGCAGCAACTGCCATATTTATCTATTTTTATTTATTTTGGGATAAACATTTTAGTCAACACTGATACTTAATATTTAGTCAACACTGATACTTAACAATAAAACAAAATGAGATGGATCACACTTTATGTTAAGGTTCAATTCTCACTATTAACAAACCATTAATTATGATTTTTGCCTCAATAAACTCCTAATGTGCTGCTTATTAATAGTTAGTAAGGTAGTTGTTAATTAAGTTTAGGTATTGGGTAGGATAATATGGTCATGCAGAATATGTGCTTTATAAGTACTAATAAACAGCCAACATGTTAATAATAGACATGCTAATAGGCAACTAGTTAATAGTGAGAATTGGTCCATATATTTAAGAGTTATCATGAAATCTGTACATTTAACAAATAAATAGACTGTTTTTATTATTATTTGTGTGGCTGTTTTGCAAAATAAATAATTATATCTGTTAAATTTATGTCAAAAAATCAATTAAATAATCCAATAGACATCAGAATTTAATAAGCCTTTTTTCTGAAGATATGTGGACACGCATCAAGACGGCCATCCAAGACTCTCGGAGATTGGCAGGTTTGAATGTTTTCTTTGGGTGAATAGAGACGTCTAGACACAACGAATAAAGATAGACAGAGAGATAGACAGAGGATTCCCAAACCTTTCTCCGTCTGGTGCAGACATAAGGAAGAGCGCACAAATGAATTGCCTTAATGACTCTAAAAATTATTATCGCCTTTCCTTTTTTGAAATCTTCGCTTATCAAAAATAGTAACAATAGGCATTTATACATCTTGTATGATGGTAACAATGGGAGGACTACAAATGGCCTTGACGTGAACACTGAAAAGGCAAAATCTATCTGCTACCCACTGATGGCAGTATGGTGAGGTGACTTACAATGGGAAGAACTGAAATGAAAAAAAGAGAGATTACCTTGGTGCTTTAGGTTGTTTGACTGAACCAATATTATAACTGTCATTCATCATAGCTAAAATGTCTCTTTTGAAGGAAACAAGGCAAACAGAAAAGAAAAACTGAACTCTCCATCCTGATTTAAGCTCTCTCCCTGAACTCCATTCAAAATATGTTCAATTTGTCATGGCCTAGAAGCACTACACCTACATAAATGCATCTCTCCTGCACTTACAGAAAACGTTGATGGATTCATACTGCCTGTTGGTCCTCTGTCCATCAAGGCAATTAAAACATGAAAGCGTCCAGAGAATATCTCCACAGTGACGTCACAAGCGTCAGTGTGCAATGAGGGAGCAAAAAAGGCCAGGGCTGAATCCACTCTGATTTGCATATGAATGAGAGCCCATTACATTGAGCGTTCATTACATTATTTTTAATGGCCTGACATATTCAGTCATGTACTCGGTTAAAGCAGGGCTGAGCGGCATTACAGACTCTCTTTATCCAGACGAGGGAGTTTCAATGAGCACTTCCTGTGTGATTCTAAGCCTCATCCAGTGTGGCTCTGCTGTTTGGAATTTAGAATCATACAGAGTCAGGACACAAAGTGCAAAGTTCACTTAAAATAGCATATAATGGAAAACCAAATTGTCCTTGATTTTTCTAAATAAAATAGTTAAAAGTACTATTTCAGACACTTTCCAGCTCCCTTTCCTGTCCACTTTGATCATGTCTCGAACATGACAATATTTGAAAATATATTTTTTTTTTTTTGAGAGTAAAGCCGTAATATTTTAAGAATAATCTCATAATCTCATAATAAGAATTTTATGTGAAGCGAGTCAATAGAGTGAAGTCATAAGATTAAAGTATTAATATTACCAAAAAATTACAAGAAAAAAATACATAATTATGAGATTAAAGTTGAAATATTAAGACAATGGGGTCATAAGGAACTTCAAAGGGGACTTTCATCTAAAACATTAAAATGAAACAAACATACTAAAAAAAAAATTAACTAAAACAACAATAAAGTAGGGATGTAAAGCAAAAAAATACAAGAAAAAAATATAGCATTATGAGATTCAAGTTGAAATATTAAGACAATGGGGTCATAAGGAACTTCAAAGGGGACTTTCATCTAAAACATTAAAATGAAACAAACATACTAAAAAAAAATTAACTAAAACAACAATAAAGTAGGGATGTAAAGAAAAACCGAGGCGGTAAAAAAGAATCGATAGAAATATGTGACGATTCACATTGGTTGAGATGTCAAACGAATCGCGATACAATTGGAGGTCGGCATTTATGTGAATGTATCTCTAAGGGGAACTGACTGTCTTCAGAAAAGTTTAGAATTTTTGGGGGGTTTTTCATATTAAAGTAGTGTTCATAGGTGCAGCGCTGCTTTGTTTAAAGCAGTAACCAAGAAATTGCTATATTGTCGCTTTTTCACAAGCGCCACCTGCTGTCAGAGAGTGAATTTGCATTTTCATTCAGCCCGTCTGCTGGTTTTGTTTTGTGCAGATATGTTTTATGTAGTATAGTTTCACAAAGCTAAAGTCAGACCATTCTGTTTTTGCTTCAAAATTTAGAAATTATACAATCTAATTCAGATTAAAACTGCTCATACTGCATGTATGAAGTATCTTTGTTTGGATTGTGATTAAAATACAGTGGTTGCATCTGATTTTAAATGGAAAGTGTACAGGCAAACCCTTAGTTTGTTTATATGAAGAGGTTTATAATATTTGTGCTATATATTTATTTATTTATTTATTTGACAAGGTTTGTTTTAAAAGTTCAATTTAGTTTTGCTATTTGACATATTTCAGTTTTACTAAGAAACATGCAGCAATAATAAAAGAACACTTTTTCATTTAGAATGTATCTTAAATTTCATTTTGTAAAAAAACGAATTATGAAAAAATATCATATTGTGAATTGTATCGCATTGTGAGTTGAGTGAATCGTTACATCCCTACAATAAAGGTGAACCAAATTTATAACATTTGCTTGTTATAAACAGTATTTAGTGCCAAATGTATGCTTAATTAAAACTTCACATTCTTTTTTCATAAAATGTTTCTCCATTGTGATAATATAATGCTTAATTTTGATTTCACTTTCAAAATATTCAGTGTAATTTTAACTTTAAAGTCGCAACATTACAAGAATGTTCTCAAAATCTCAGATTTTTTTTTTTTTTTAACTTGGTGCTAAAATGCACTTTTTGACCATAGAATTCAAAGACTAGTGTCTACAATAGCGCCCCTGTCTGCAATGTTGAGAATATAATGCATACTTGATAAACTGCAGCCTGAAACATTTCGTACGCAACAAAGCATGAAAAAGTTTACACATTATAAAACGGTCATGTGAAACTAAATTATGGACTGTTTAATTTGTAAGTAGAAACCTTAAATAACACTATAACCAAAGGGGAAAAAAATAAAATGCTAAAAAAGTGTATAAATTGGCTACTTTGTAGCAAATATTAGTTTATCAAATATATAAGCACAGGCATACAATGTGCACGATTAAGGCAAACAGTAATAGTTTGGATGCAGAAAACAAAATCGAGTCAGACACTACAAGAGGCTTGACAGAGTATCGTCTCCATTACTCTGAGCAGCCTTATTAAGATGTCTACCTCATTCTAAACAAATGTGTAAGCATGTTCTCTGTGCCGAAGGGTTCATTGGCTGATGAGATGTCAAAGGTCAGCTAATTGTGCAGCTTCTGAAGGTCAGGGTAGGAGTCCAGTGCAGCTCCAACAGAGTTAAGCATTCAGGAGCACTGACCTTTGACCCCTCACCTTCACCACTCACAAAATAACCACACACATGGCACATCCTCACTGAGTTACTGCTACTGAAATGATTTACAATACATAGATCAACCCACCCATAATCACACATTCAAATACAAACATATCTAAATACAAAACACTTACAGTAAGCAATCACACATTCCTACTGTATGCATGCACATAAACTCAAAACAATCACAGCAAAGGAACTGAAAATGCATCAACACAGGAACTTCCTGTCCAGACTCACTTTCTCATGGGTTACACGTTAGTCACACAACTTGATTCTGATTGGTCAAATGTATTTTGCATAGCGATCAAACTTCTTCTCACATAAAAATTCTAATCCAAATTCAAATTCAGGGGTTTCTTTTGTGATAATGACAGACTGACTGCACATTATCTGTTACTTATGTTATACACCTTGGAGATCCAGCATGGCAAATCAAAGGTTGCTGCTACAAACTCCAAAAGGGACGGTTAAACAGTTAAGCTCTTGAGAAAGACATTTAATTCCAGGTTGCTCCTGGTGCATTGTCCTTGTAGTAAAACTGGTTTGGATATAATAATCATCTTCTAAATGAAGACCTAAAATAATGCTGCATTAAATCATTTAAAAAGAGTAAACCAAAGGTCAAACTGCTAAGAAGAAAGGTAGTACTGTATACAGTATATCAAAGCATAATACTTTCCAAGAATCTAAAACAGAGGGCTTTTGTGTGCAGCTGACAGCGTGCAATTGCTTTCTATCTACAATAAAACTAAAAGTAGCATTTAGAGTAAACCATCTCCAGGCTATAATGAAAGAAATGAGGAGATCGCTGTCTAGTGCCAAGGTTAATAATCACTGAATTTCCTAATTAGCTATTCGAGGCAATGCATAATAGTACCGGGGCAATCTGGCTGCCTGTCAATCTATCTAGGTTGCAATCTGAGAAAGAGGTTAGTTTCAAGATTTAGCTTAATCACAAATACTTCTAAACAGTGTCCAGGGAAGAAGAAAAAAACACAAAAAAAACTGTCTGCCAGTGTTGGGTGGAATTGAGAATATTTAATGGACATAAACATTTTGTTAAAAAAATTGATATTAATTTTGAGATTTGCTTGAGACTAGATGCAAGATATAGATTTAGTGTTATTAAATTATTTTAAATAATAACTTAAATTAAGGCAAAGATGAAATAGAGGAAATGAACTTGTTCATTTAAATATCAGCCAAAACAGCTAAATTAAATAAAAATAAAAAAAGTTTTAGTATCCCTGTGATACTATTTAATCAATATTTTGAATTAGTTGCTAGTTTTGTATTTTCTGATTTTAATTTAATTTTAGTAAAAGTTTTAGTTATCTTGCATGTTTGTTTGTTTGTTTTTATTTGTATATATTAGTGCTGTCAATAGATTAAAAAATTGTATCGCGTTGAACACAGTCGTGGACTGTGATTAATCATGATTAATCGCAAATTTTAAATACTAGGATTTACCTGTAAATGTGTTGAAAAAGAAATGCATGGCAAACTAGTTTAAGGAAACAGAACCTTTCACACTTCCGCCAGGTATGAGACATAATCCTTATTATTCTTTTATCATTATTCTTTTGTTTTTATTCAGCCATAAATCGACCTTAAACTGGCGATAAAACGTTTACCAAGCCACATCGATTCAATCCCAGTATACATTTACCCAACTATTATCAAAAGTATTTCTAAATAAATACAACAAAACATTTCTTGCGACCTTACGTGAAGTATTATGATAAAATGCATTATGAAGAAGAATTGGACCTGTTCTGCAGCTATAGAGCTAACGTGCTTCATAAAACAATTTATAAGATTAATAGTACACTTTTTCTCAGAACTCACAGAACTCAAGTTTGTAATAACTTAATTTTTCAATCACATGTGGAATTTGGTCGTTTATTGTTGTTAAAATATGCTATTTATAGCCTTTTATATTGCTGCACAAATTAGCATTTCAGACGTACACATTCTCAAGAAAATCACATACAGACCATATCTATCATAATCGTGTGTGTATTATCTGACATATAATCTATAGTGGCTGTTGTCATGTTTATTTCTAATGTGTAAAAGCCTTAAAGGGATCCCTGGGTATTAAGACTTGTATGGCTTAATATAACGTAAATTATGTCTCTTACTGAAATATGTAGTAGAAAACCCATTAATGATTTGTGTTATTTTAAAAAATCACCTCGTTTTATACATATTTTGAACTATGGGGGGCGCCATTTTTCTGATGACGTAAAATGGTTGCACTCTGTGAGCTACTAGCGCTATCTGTTGCTATTTTTACCACAACACAACTCGGAATAGACAACTCGGAAAATAAAATACTGATATGATGACCACAGCTACTGAAAGAGCTTACAGGTGGCGATGGATACAAGTATAGGTTTAAAACAAATGCTGTACCATCGATTTTTTTCCCCACAAGGAGTGTAAACGCCCCGGATATCGAGGGAAATCTGCACTGAGAAACTCCTCTGGCATGTGTACATCCTAACGGATGGCATCTAGCGTTTCTTGTTTCAGCCATTTGTAAGCTCTTTCAGTAGCTGTGGTCTACTAAAAGACTCAAAGGCATCAGGGCTAAAGTGGAGAGAACAAAGAAGCGGGTCTTTAGGAAGTTTTATTCGTCCACAGGCATCTTCCCATTCTTTTCTCCTCTTCTTATCGCTAGGAAAGCAGTGAAGTCTTACATTACATCGCTTCTTTTGTTGCCCTTCGACTGAAAATTACAACCAAAAGCCTCACAATGTGGTATCATATCAGTATTTTATTTTCTGAGTTGTGTTGCGGTAAAAAGCGCCAATCATTTGACGTTATCAACGCAGAATGTACTGTGCACGTAAAATAATGGCGCCCCCCATAGTCCAAAAACAATGTCGATTTTTTCAAATAACATACATTTTAATTGGTTTTTTACTACATATGTAAATAAGAGACATCATTTACATTATATTAAGCTATACATGTCTTAATACCCGGGGATCCCTTTAACACGTATGCTTTGCTGAAACTCACGTTGTTTGTGATGTTACCGCCTCTCCGTTCTTAAGTTGCCAGGTATACATTCCAAGTATAATACACATTAGTAAAAGGATGTATTTTCATTTTTATTTGTCTATATACACTTTGGGCAGCCGCGGTACATTATAAAAGCAGCCCAAAAAACCGCAACCCGCCACGGCTCTGTAATTTTTCCCGCGACTGTATTTTCAAACTAAACCACTTGAGCCGCTATCATTACTCTGGCAACACTGTGCTGTACCCTCATCACACAATGATAGATAACCTTCCGTACTGCGATGACGGGAAGAAGTTGGGGTCAAACCATATCAAATGATTAATCTGCGTTAAAAAAATATTAACGCATTAAAAATGTTTGATTAATCGCATGCGTTAACGCGTTAACGTTGACACCCGTAATATATATACATTTTTTTTTCTTTATATATAGATATTACGGTAACACTTTAGAATAGGGAACACTTATTCACTATTAACTACGACTTTTCCCTCAATAAATTCCTAATTTGCTGCTTATTAATAGTTAGTAAGGTAGTTGTTAAGTTTAGGTATTGGGTAGGATTAGGGATGTATAATAAGGTCATGTAGAATAAGGCGTTAATATGTGCTTAATTACTACTAATAAATGGTTAATATTCTAGTAATATGCATGCGAATAAGCAACTAGTTAAGAGACCCTAAAATAAAGTGTTACCAGTTTTAGTTTTAGTTATTTAGTATACATCAGTTTAAACTAAATGAAAATGAGAAATTTTATATTCCACAAGCAAAAGTTCCAAATTGTAGAGCCTCGCATATGACATTCAGGAGGAAAAAACAGATATTGTGGCTATAATTTAAGAATTTGTTCCCATAACTTAATTTGTGGGCAAACTGTACTAATTTTTTATTTCTAATTTAGTTACGTTATGACCACAATTCAACTACAATGTGGGATTGAACTACTGTGACGAGGGCACGATTTACATTTATTCATTTTGCAGATGCTTTTATCAAAAGTGACTTAAGGCCCCGATATACTTCAAACGAAGTTCGTTTTCGTTCTTCGTTTGGGGGCAAAAAGAAGTTTGAAAAAGGCTGAGCAATGGTATACTGTTTTCGAACATTCCAACACACCCGCGCTGCTGGAGGCGGGTGTAGATTAATGTAAACGCGTCGAGATGCTCGCGCGTCTGCCCTAAACCCAACAACGATGGAATGAAGGTGTATCTAGGTATTTTATTAAACTGGATAAATTATTACACGTTTGTTGTCATAATTGGATAAAAACAAAGGTTTATTATTGTATGTTCTTTTGGCATTTAATTTATTGTATACCTTTTAAAGTCACTTATTGAAAGAACAACAGCAGCAGCAGCAGCAGTGTAACATTTATTTGAAACACATGTATTTGGTACTTGCTGCCTTATATCTTTACTCTTTCGTTTCATTCTTTTCATGGCTTTGGAAAACTTGCATCTGATGTTTCTCTGCATTGCTTTTTGCATAACTCTGGGTTGTTGACACCAAGCTTCGTTGCAATTTCTTTCTAGGAATTAAATGCGTTTTCTGAATCTTTAAAGTCTCCCCGCGAGCGATCGTACTGGTGCGGATATATCTGTGGCAGCTCAGCTATTCGACACAGTGTATGTCGCTAGTGACTTGGAGATGTTGTTCCCCTTCCTGACGTTTGTTGAATGTTGAAAAAAATTGTCCTGAACACCCCCACTGATTGCGTAATTGCCACGGACCAATGGTAGCTCAAAGTTGTTTAGGAGCCACAACGAACTCCCCCAGAAAGTTCGATTTGGTGAGCTGTTTAGAACATCTTATCAGTTCGTTCTTCGATTTCGTTTGAAGTATATCGGGGCCTTTACAAATTGAGGAATACAACAAGCACAAGCAAGCATTTACCTACTTAATTAAGTCCTAGAAACAAATTCTTAATGTGTGGCCATTCCTATATCTATTTTTTCTTTTTTCTTTTTGCCTTATGTGTGGGGCTCCATGCCCAATAATAACAGTTATCAAGACAAAGCGAGTACTCAGCTGGTCATGTGATCCTCCGTTTATAAATCAGCAGGTGTTTATCTCCACAGGGCAACCAGGCACTTACATTTGAACTTAAGTGTCAGCTGAAATATGGTTCTTAGGTCCATTGTAACATCTCAGCTCAACTCCCACTGAGGGAAGCTAGGTGTGAACAGAGGAGACAACTTCCCTGCCCACAGAAAGATGGATTACAGTGATGGATGGAATGTGATGGAAAAACAAAAGAAACCGGTGCTTTCAAAAGCATTGCATTGTGTGCGGGTCAAAAAGAGCGTCCTGGGAAGAAGGGCACCACTTCAGAAATGATTAACAGCATTCCCCACAAAAGCTTCCTTTCCTAAACACACGCGGCAGGCCAATCTCATTAACAGGGTGTAAGCGGTCGGTCAAAGACTGCGTGCAACTACCTGAGGACAGCTGACCATGCTACCCAGCAGTCCACTGCTCTCGCTGTTTGCACTAGCAAGCCATCTTCCTCTGCTTCCTGTCAAAACAGGAAATGAGCAAATAGGAAATTGCTGTATTGATGTGCATTGGTTGGAATCCTACTCTTGTTTCCACAGTTCAGAAAACAGGGATATGAAGGGTGCGACCCATGGCAGGACACCCTACGTGTTATTTATATCACTTCAACATGGTCAATTCATTTCCCAGGAATTCTTTTCGCCTGTTAATCAAAGATTGTGGATATTCATGACCTCCAAGACCCAAAATATGTAAAGAACACCTGCCTATATCAGCAGTACCAACTCAATTCAGAGCAAGTTGTCAGATATCATAATTTCTGAATATATTAGAATTTGGATGCTTGAATTGCACCTCAGTTTAAAAGAATAAGCAACTTTATTTCTCATTATTGAGTTTATATCCCATATTTGCGAAAAATCTATCTATATATATCCATCCATCCATCCAAAAATTACCTGTTTGATTTTTATATTTAGATATAGAGATAAAAAAAAGAAAAGAAAATGTACTGAGGACATGCTACAAAAGGACATGATAGAGAGAAAAAAATACATGATAGGAGGAAAAAATATATTGTAAAGCTTTTGCATTTCAAATTATTTCTATCACTAGTTTTGCAAGGTCCCTCAAAATTTAACGAGTGAAAGCAAAAAACTTTGCGATATTTTTTCCTCCCATCACATTTTGCAACAAGCTTTGAGAAATAGGCTTCCATGCTAAATACCAGGGGAACAAAAGTTAATCGGTTTCTTTATTTATGTATGTATGTATGTATATGTATTTATAAGTATTTATTTATGTATTCATTCATTCATTTATCTATCTATCTGTTGCTTGCTTGCCTTGGATGAATAATTACTTACAAAAAAATATGTTACTGTTATATGATACTGTTTTATTATTTTTTATATCTAATTTAACATTTTCTAATAAAAGGAACGTGTTAATTGTCATATAAAGTTTTGCTTAGGAACTGACATTTATATAGAAAAGCATTACATTTCACTGGTAATGGTGTTGACTACTGAAATGTTGTTTTCCTGACAACCCCACCCTCGACAATGAAGCCAGACAGACAGACAGAGCACCAAAACAAAAGAAAGAAAAACAGAACAATGCATACATGTATGCGTATGCAGTGCAAGTGTGTGCTTAAAGCATCCTAATGAATGCATTCTGCTGTCTGCATGTTCGGGTGGGAGGTGGAGCAGGGGGGTGGCATTCACTTTGAAGGCCATAGTTTGGTGTTGACAGGAGTTCCTCCTCTCTCCACACGTGTTTTTTTGGGCAGTGTGTGTTCCTTTCATGTGTTCAGGAAGCTGCTCATGAGGAGACACAACAAGCCCCTCACTTGGCTCTCTGATCTTCACTGGTCCATTGTTCAAGAGTTAATTAAGAATCACGCAGAACGGCAGTTCATACATACCCTCTTTCACACGTCCCGCAAAAACACACAGACAAAACACATTCACTTCTCTATTTCTACCCACAGGCATATTTGCATTTCTGATGCTTAATTTAACTAGATTTTTACAATTTCTGAAATCATGCCCATACAAAATACACTGCCATGATGCTAGAGTGGATACCAGACAACTTTTTTGTTAATAATCTTTCTAATTCTATCATAATATTGCACACTTCAACTTTAATGATAAAGACACAGAGGAACAATATCGTTGGTGAACTTTTTGAATGATTTCAATATGGATGTTTCTCATTGACAGCCAATTAGAATCCACACATCTTTAAAGAGCTCGAGTATTAAAAGCAGCAGATGACAAAACTGTAACGTGCATTTATAATAAACACAATAGTATCATGCATTAGTTAATGTTTTTGGTGTAAAAGCGACTTTACGATGAAGTTAAATATCAAAAGGGACACTTCATCCCAAGATAAATTTTGTTATCATTTACTCATCTTCAAATGGTTTAAAATATTTTGCTTTGTGTCTTAAGCACAGTGTTGGTAGAGGTTACTTTGGAAATGTAATAGGTTACAGATTACAAGTTACCCTATTTAAAACTGATTACATTCGATTCTTTTCGGATTACTCTTCTAAATTTCTAATGAATGTTAAATAATTTTCAAACATTTAAAGCAGGCAGGGTTATCCTTACAGTAGTACTCAAAACTGATTACTGTCAGACTTTCAAATGAAAATTGAATTAAAAATCCACCACAAAAATCCGACTTTAGCACCTCTTTTTACTTTGAGATCATTCTGAGGTTAAAAACAGATTTAAAATCATAATAAGAAATGGTAAATATTAATGCAAGAAATATTCAGATGTAACCCCCTTTTTTAATATTAACATTTTCATAAGTAACTGTGATTTATTTACACATGTTTTCCTCAGTAACTGTAATGGATTACAGTCACATTTATCCTGTGATTAAATTACGCAACGCCGTTACATGTAACTAATTATTCGCAGACACTGCTTAAGCAGAATACAAGAGAATTTTTGAAGAATTTCTCAACTGTTTTCGTCCATACAATGAAAGTTAGTCCAAAAAAACAATGGACCTCAATGACTTTCAGTGTATGGACCAAAAAAATGTTTTACTTTAAGATTAGGGGTTTGTTAAAATTGAACAGAATATGATGAACTAGTTATTTTAACAAAGTGTATTTCAGAAAGTGACTAGTCTTCACATGGATGTTTCTCAATGCCAGCAGACCTCCAGGAAACACCAGTTAATAGACTTCAATAGTGAACCAACATGGTAGATGTGGATCTCAAGGTATTTTCAAAGGCATTCAGTTTCAAATATGCACGTATGACAGCATAAATCATGTTTGAGGATAACAAGTTATGTTGCATTCATGTCATGACAGAAATTCCTTAAATATGAGATGAGATTCTCAGAAATTACTAGTTTCCATGAAGATGCACAACAGGCAAAATCTAGCTTGATATTATGCAGTGAGTGATTAGTCTTCTTTGTCCATAATTCAAACTTAAAGGCTTTGTAAAGGAATTTTTCAAAACATTTAAACTTTCAAGGTTTTAAGTAAACTCAATATTCAAAGTATTGCGTTTCTAATTTAAAAAAATGATATTAATTTCAGTTCACTTTAATTCTACTTCCTTTTTGTTGCCTCAATTTAAATTTAAGGCATGTTCAGCTCAATTCTGAATCGTGTACAACCCTAAATTCCACACTCTTTTAAAGAAACAGCCAATACATATTATTCTGAAAACAAATTTAATAAAAAAGAATACAGCCAATACGTATCTACTCTTATTCTAAAAACCCTTTAATAAAAAAACTGCACTTCCAAGGAACAAGAAAGAGTGAAAGACAAACAGCTCTATCAACAGTTGCTGGCTCAGATAGTGTGGGAAAGTAGAACACTAGATTGTTCCACACCACCCATCGCCCCTTTACTAGTATAACAAGCATACATCAATAGCTGCGTCACTGATAATTAAACTCCTCCTTTAATGGAAGGACCGCAGACATAACACGCAACTTGTAACTGTAACTGCTTTAAGGCTGCGACTTCACAGTCCTGTGTGAAACTCCCGGCTGCGCTGTTTAAGTGTCCAAAAGTGACTAGCTTTTACACAGAGGACCGGCTAGTGGTTGATGTCTGTGGGAAAGACTGCAGTGGGGCTCATAAAGGGAGGTGTAAGGTAAAATAGCTGACACGCTGCAAGGATAAAACGCAAGCTCTCCAGGACCACGTTGCAATCTGACATCATAAAAGCCGGCTGTAGTAACTTCAGGCTAGAAGAAGGACGCTAGCATTTTGACATCATAAATGGCGCTATGGTAACAGATGGGCTAACACAGAACTGCTTTTGTTGCAACATCATTAGCAAGGCCATGGTAACAGATTGGGTTATACAGACAGCCAGTGGTCTAATATGGCACTGACATCATAAAAATCACATTTCTTCCAAGTTTTTCGAGTAACAAGCTAGTTTTTTCTAACAAGCAGTGATTTAATGTAGCAAAATGCTACATCTCTGTTTTTAAAGCTAGCTGAATAATCAAACATGCCCTCCTAAAACAGTGCATTCAGAGAGTGAAGCAGTACATTCAAACAGTTCATGTAAATTAAGTAATTTAAAAAATGACTCTCTGATTGTGCCTAAGTAGCACAATTACTGTTTTGTCTATGAAAGAAAATATTAATGAATTATTTAAAAAAAATAAAAATTATTTGAATGAATGATTCAATGACTCACTCATAGGCTACACTTACACTAAGGCATTTTTGTTTTAAAACGCATACATTTTGATACCGTTACGCCTGTCGTTTACACTACTCTCCGTTGCATTTCAGTGTAAACGAACCAAAGCAGAGACTTTTGAAAACGATGGCATGGCTGCCCACATTCGCTCTGTGTATCCTTGATGACCGTGTAAACAATAACATCATGCTCATTGTTGTACCCATAGTTATATAGACGTGTGTATATATATATATATATATATATATATATATATATATATATATGTCTATGGTTGTACCTGCATGAATGAACGTTTTCATTTGTGTAGTGTAGACAGAGATTGTTTCTGAAATGCAGTGAAAACACCAGTGTAGACGAGGATCGTTTTCATTTTCAAACTTTTTTTTAAAATGAAAACACACTATTGTAAACACGGTCATAAATACTTCACTTGTTCCATTACTGAATGAATCTGCATTTTGAATGAATCTCTTGAATGAATGATTCAATGGCAAATACATTTATTAACAGTCATTTGTGGCGAAACAATGTAATTAACAAACGTTATTTAAAGCACCAATTTGAAGCAAAAATTACTTTCGAAAGATGGTTTGCTCCATTTTGATCGCTACCATTGACATCAGTGTTTATATACAAACTATAAATATTTATGTCAGTACTTCTGTGATAATATGAATTATTGCAGGACAGAAGTTATAGGCTACTGTGTGGTTGAAAACAGTTTGTGAAGCTAACATGAAAACTGCTCTCTCTGTATCGGCGGCAGCGCAAACACAAACGTGTGAATATACCAGTATGGCTTTCTCAAAGGTTTAATTGACAAAGACAAATCGTTGTCATTTAGAAATAAGATCATGTGGGTGTTCGAATCAAGATCGCAATCTTTTAATGATTAATCTTGTAGCTCTATCGTAATATATAGTTAAATGCTAACTGTCACTTTATACTCATTTATATAAATTAGGGTGTTCTGCTAGTTGTTAAAGTTGCATTTTGTGTGTATTTTATTTCTACCTGGTCTCATGGCATTTGCGTACCTGGGTGCACTTTTTAGCATGACATGAAATACGTACCAATAAGTACATATCACTGCAGTTTCCAAAATAAACGAACACTTTCACACAAATTTACAGAGTTGCGATTAATAAAGCGTAATTTTCACACAATTACTTGACTTCAAAACAACATTAATATGCTGGGAGATTTGAAAACTAATGCTTTTGAACATTAGCATCGCACACATCCAGCTTCATATCTATAGGTTTTCATAGACGACAAGTTTGTTCGGTAGCTCACGGAGTACGGAGACGGACTTAGAGACGAGAAGCTCCGGTTCGAATCCCGTGAAACTACAGTTCGACAAAGCAGTTAAAATCTGCATAAAAGGAAGTTCAGATGGCACAGTTGCATCAGCTAATACATTTTTATATCAGTTTTGCATTTGTTAACACTATCGGGTAGGTTTAGGGCTGGATTTGGTGTAGGGCATATTTCCAACATGATCCCCGGTCCCCGGATATTTGAATTCTGAACCGCCGCAATACGTATCTGAAGCAACGTAATAAAAAAACAGCAATGCGTACCAATATCTACGTAATAAAAATGTGCCAGGGTTTACATATTGAACCTGTGTTTTAGCGCCACTCAGTGGACATTTCTATTTGAAACTGCGGCGAAACGTGCAGCAAGGTATGTAAAACGGTGTCGCACAAAAAGTGCGCAGAGGTACGTATTTTTATGAGACCAGGTTGTTTTATTTATATAATAACCTAATTGTGGTTCTTAGTGTTTTGTGATGAAAATGTTAAAGTTAGCTAAAGTTACAAGTACTTTATCAACAGTGTCTTGACTGCAGTTTAACTTTTAGTCTTTAGGCCTAGAGCAACATACATCACAGGTTTTGTCAGAATAGTCAAAAAACAAAGTGTAAATCACAGGAACTGGTTTAGGAAACTCTCTTTGTCGGTATATGAACTGTGTCCAACCCTTGCCTCCTGGGGGAAAAACAAAATAAGGGCAAAGATCTGGCACTCTGACAGCACTCAAAGACATGTGAGTGATTCATTTCTCACACCGTCATCTGCTCTAATCAAGGTTCAAAGAACATTAAACCATTATTCATAATAAGTCATTACAATAAAGTGTGATCTTCTACCATATTACAAATTGTCTTACAAATGATCAAAGTTTTAAATGTCCGTCACATAAAAGAAACTCACTATAGATAAAAGAACAGATAGTAACCACAAAAAGAAAACAGAAGTGATCCTTATCTGCTCTTTGTCATAAAAGAAGAAGCCAGATGCCATGAAATTACATGCCCATAAAACAAAGATTAGAAGATCCTTACAGGAAGCCTCAGCTTATCATATAATGCTAATAAATTCCAAATTAGGTGATCAACTTTTTTATTATGGCAGAAACTGAGAACTAGCCGAAAAGCACTCAAGAATCAGAAACTTTGAATACTTGAGAGGAAAATAAATTACTGCACATCTTCCCAAACAACCCAAACTGTGATCAGTGAACGATTCCAAATGGTTGGTGAGTTCATTGGCTTATTAAAAATAGTTGTAATGTAATGCAATGTAAAAATAATGTAATAATTTCCCAAAAGCACATACATTGAACTACTCGCTGATTAATGAATTTATAACAATAAAAAAGTAGTTGCTGGTGTTGTAGGTTATCCGCGATTTTTGTTTTACCTGAAAAGTTTGAGAACCTCTGAACTGTTATCCAGAAAGACAAAGAACTGAAAGCAGTGGCTTTTGTTTGATTCAGTGAATCACATCTGCAAAGGTGAGACAAATCATTTTGTACTGTGATGGCTGATTAAATCTTCCATTTTTGAGAGAAACCTTTTCATAGAAAAGCCTGAATCAATTCTGAACACGCACACACTCTCAAACACCAAAAGAATAAATGATAATTATTCCAAGATAAAGCAGCATATTTTTATGCAAAATCTCACACACAGACTCACACTAACATGCTGCAGAGGAAGACGGTGAAGCATGAAATGAACTTAGGTGTGAACTTTGACTGGCATTTCCATACACAGATTTATGGGGCCCACATCTGACTATGAGTTCTGCGGAATGGAGAATAAATAAGGGCATACAAAAGAGACACACACACACATATCACACTTACTCGTGCCAAGTCAAACACCGCAGGGGATCCTCCCAAACTCACACGAATGCCAACAATATAATTACAGGTCGGGCTGACAGTTGACCCACTGACCAGCAGACAGACACTGATGTCAATGCCGGAAAAGCCATAATGTTGCAGAGTTTCCAAAAGAGTTTACAGTTGTTCAGGTTTATAAAATGGTATCATTAGCATTTTAGCTATTTGTTATTGCTAGTCAGAGGCCGGTTTGTTGGGGGAGGAGCATTTTCACTCTTCTCATTCAGATGATTAAAAACAACACAATGCTGCTTTTATTTTAATTGCATGGGGTTATTAAAATGAACATGAAGGTGGTGTTGTGTAGTTGCTAGTACAATTTCAACAACGAGAAGTGAGCCATCATGACTGAGCTATGAGCAAGGCACTTAACCTCTGGTTGCTCAAAGGCAGTTGGGGTTGCCAGGTCTGCGAAACCAAACCAGCCCAATTGCTAATCAAAACTAGCCCAACTCCATTGAAGTAGCATTTGCTTTAACCCACAGACAAAAAAAAAAAAAAAGTGTAGAAATAGCCCAATTCCACAGTTGAAGTTGCAATTGTCCTTGTTCACTGTGCTGATCTATGATGACATCATGTGAAAGTATTTGAAAATAATTTCAGTGGTTGTGTGACAATTAAAGATTATATTCTATATACACAGTGTCATCTGAACATTGCAAAACACACAGACAAGTCGTTTTGTTGTATTTGTATGGTGAAGTATTTGCTTTAGAGTGGATGAAAACACTTTTTTGTCTTATGTTAAATCTGCATTCTAAAGCAAAACCAGTTGGAAATAACTGAATTAAATAACAAAGTTCTATTTCCTGTGCTGAAAGTTTACTCAGCCTATGAGTACAAAGGCAAAGAAATATTGTGCTGATCAGCTGATGGCCAGATGTGCTCAAAGCTAGAACTTCAGAGCCAGTGCGATATGCCACATGCCTATGTCTTATCTGTTAGCCTGCAATCGGCCTGACAGTTAGTGTAATAGCAGGCAGGACTGGACAGAGAGAGGAATGACAGAGAATAGCAATTACTTTGGTTAGAACATTCCTGGATGTTCTTTTTCCTCAAAGATTCAAACGTGTGGATTCCCAAACACTCTGACTACAAACATATGCCAATGTACTCGAGCATTTATGCACACACACACAGCTACGCAGCCTTCTGCTCAAGCCCTCTTCAGCCTGTTTCCTGTGTCACACCCTACAACATTGAGGTTTCCTCTCACTGCTGGCAGCCTGGATAGAATACAGAATACGAGAAGAGACGGCTGTAAACTGGCCAGTGTGAACTCTTTCTCTCTCTCTCTCTCTCTCTCTCTCTCTTTCTTTCGGACATAATTTTTACTGCATATCCTGCAGCATTGTTCAAATTGAGAGAGGACTGGAAAGACTTTCAAGAGCTTTGACACAATTTAAACACTGTCCTGCAGTGCCACAAGTCATAGCTGGTGCTGCATCTCTCTTTTGGAAATCACTTTTCTTTCTTTACAGTTCTTTCTTATATTACCTTTTTTTTTTCTTTCTTTTTTCTTCTTTTTTTTATTGGTCCCAAACTTATTTTGACAGTAAACACACCTATAAAATATCACTATCAGTATGCATGCATCAAACCAAGTGATATTTACTTTTTAAAATAGCACAAGCACAAATATTAAGATAAATATTTCACATAAAACATTTTAGTAAAGTAATTTAATTTATTAAAATAAATAAAAATAATATTTAAAAATTTTACTATTCAAAATTAACTCACATTTAAAGAAATACATAATATATTTTGAAAAAGACAAGTTTACTGAAGTCATTGTAAGTTAGTAATATTATATGTGTGTGTGTGTGTGTGTGTGTGTGTGTGTGTGCGTGTGTATATATATATATATATATATATATATATATATATATATATTACTGTCTTTGTACTAAATCCAAGATCCATTTACTTTAACCTTTAACCCAAGAAATTTGGAAAAAGATAATACCAGCTCAAAAAAATCTTTAAAACCAATGTACAGGGGTGCATTTAAAAGAGAAGCCCATGTGCCTCTAGAGGACAAGAGAGGAACTTCAAGTTTGTATAAGATCCATATTTGACAGCTTCAAACAAACATGCCTTAATTATCTACATAAAACAATAAATAGGTCTCAATATTCAAATGCACTCCTTAGGAATTTCTTTCAACATATATATCAGCAAGCATCAATACATTTCCTAAGAAAGACAAATGCAAAACAAGTGCTTTGTTTCAGCATCAAAAGGCTGAGAGTGAGAATAAAACAATTGAGGAAGAGCTTATCATAGTCGTATCAGCTGAGCACACAGCTTAACAGTGAAACAGCCCAGAAGCAAACAATGAGTTTAAACACTCACTGATTGAGAATCAGATAGCAGGGATCACTGGAGTAAACATCAATAATGCAATGCTGTACTTGGCTCTCTCAACCCATCATTTCCTGTGGTTTACATTCTGGTTTTCCTATGGCCAGGGTCAGGTTAAAAGGTTAAGAGGAAGACAAGAGCAGCATGCATAAAACGTCCATCTCCAGATTTGGAGATCTGAACCTCTGTGAGGTGAGTGAACCCGGGGCAGCGGCTTCCAAGCACACGCTGTTAAATATTCACACTCACCGTCTGGAATAAAAGCGCTACTGGTTAACAAACTCATGCTGTCAAAGTATTTGTGGATGAGGGGTACATTTTTCAAATTATATTATTATAATAAATTGTTGGGATATTTCTAGGGGGAAAAAAAGCTATTTGCATAGGGTCAGTGATGTTGAATCTAATAAATTATTTAAAAGACATATAAAATACAATTCATACAAGCATGATATGAATACATGTTTTTCATTTCTGAATCAAAATTTGTTCTGATATTTTTGTTGTTGTTGTTGTTGTTTGTTTGTTTGTTTGTTTGTTTGTTTGTTTGTTTGTTTGTTTTCAGTCTATAAGACGGTTTCAGTGGCTTCAGCCTGGACCGAAGTAAAATTTCGGTCTGTGTTTGTTTATCGGTCTGGTTGGTAGCGCCGGCTAAACGCAGTTAAAGTTAAACTGATGAGTAATGAAGTTGGACTCAGGTTGTTGTGCTGTGGGATGTGTTTCCCATACATTTATTTATTTGTGGCGACCAGCCACGAGATCAAAACTGACCAATTTTCCAAAAGGTTTCGTTGAATAAGCATGAGCACGTAATGCACGTTTAAAAAAATCAAAACGAGACGCAGGTGTTTTTATATCACTGTATTTATGAAGGAAGACTGTCTTTAGAAAATGTTCGATGTTATTTTAATTTCATCTTGCATGCAATGCCTGATAAAGCAGCATTTGTAAGCGCAGCACTGCTTTGTCTACAGCCGTTACTGGGGAAACCGCTATTTACATTTAAGAACAAATTATTTATTAAATATCATACTTTATTTCAATAAAACTGCTTCACTGCTTATTAATATTTGAAGAAAAAAAAAAAGTCTGCCATGTTAACAGGTGTCATCAATTGCATTTGCAACCAACATGCATGCAGGAAACCACAACATTTATGAATTAAGAATTCATAATATTTGTAAGAAATACTATGTTAAATATATTTTGAAAATATATTTTAAAAAGTTAGTTACATTCAGTGCAACTTTTGTTTTATTAAATCATTATAAATGTTAACAGTTAAAATAAATGAATTAGAAATGTTAACTTTTATTGAAATTCCTAACCACATGAAAGCAAAATATAAAAACAAAATTTACATTCCTAAGAATGTAAACATGTGGCACATGTGTTTAAAACTAGATTTTTTAAAGGATTTTTCCTTTTCTTTAACCCATTAAACATTGTCACAACCCTTTTCTTTCAAATAGCATTAGAGATATGTAACGAAAAGACAATTCAAGGAATCAGGTGTGGGTTGACGTGAAAATGTTCGACAGATGCCATCCCCCCCTATGTTTCGTCACAATTCTCCTGTTGTTATGTTCTGATCAACAGCTTTGCATTTCTTGCAAACTCCAAGCATACGAAAGTACAAGAAAAGGGCACAGGAGCATAACTGAATGAGAAACTATCAAAGGCAATAAAACTTGAGTGATTTATAGTGACTGCTATGGCATGTGCTAGGCAAACCTCCCCTGCAGGGTTGAGAGTGAAGAAATGGAGTAAGCAAGTCAAACCAGGACTTCCAGTAGTCCTTCAACTCTTCTTCAACCAGCCTCGCTTCTCGTGAGAACTGTGAGCTTTTCTCTGGTAGGGGTGTGAGGAAATAATTGTCCTCAGAATAAACGTTTGAGCAGTGCCGTTGGGCATGCAGTCACATATAAAGTAACCTGGAAATTCAGATGAGCTCACAACAGCGTATGGCTTACTGATGCATTTCTCTCTATAAAGAATCAGAATCAGAAAGAGCTTTATTGCCAAGTGTGTTTACACACACAAGGAATTTGTCTTGGTGTTAGGAGCTTCCAGTACAGAAGTACAAACATAGTGCAGACAACATATAATTAAGGTAATAAAAACACTAATAATGAAGAGAATAGACAATAAATTATAAATAACAACAGTAATTAAAATATAGAGAAAATAAAAAATGCCCATAGACAGAACTGTGAATGTGCATAATGTCCTATGTACGGATGAAGGTTTGATTACTTATTTACAGATGTACAGTACTGGGGTGTGTTATGTGTTGTTCAGGTGGGATCTGGCCTGGGGAGAAAAAACTGTTCTTGCGTCTGGCTGCTTTGGTGCACAGTGCTCTGTAGCACTGGCCAGAGAGCAACAGTTCAAAGAGAGAGTACACTGGGTGTTAGGGGTCCAGACTGACTTTCTTAGCCCTTTTCCTCACTCTGGAGATATAAAGATCTTGGAGGTTGGGTAGAGGGGCACCGATAATCCTCTCAGCAGTCCTGACTGTCCGCTGTAGCCTTCTGATGTCTGTTTTGGTAGCTGAACCAAACCAAACAGTTATAGATGAGCACAGGACAGACTCGATGATGGCAGAGTAGAACTGTTTCAGCAGCTCCTGTGGCGGGGTTGAACTTCCTTAGCTGGCGGAGGAAATTCAGCCTCTGCTAGGCCTTTTTCACAATAGAGTCAATGTGAATGTTCCACTTCAGGTCCTGAGAGATGGTGGTGGTAACCTGTATGACTCCACTGCAGTCACAGTGCTGTCCGTGATGGTGAGTGAGGGGAGTGCAGGGGGGGTTCCTCCTGAAGTCTACTATTATCTCCACTGTTTTGAGCGTGTTGAGCTCCAAGTTGTTGTGACTGCACCAGACAGCCAGCTGCTCAACCTCCTGTCTTTAAGCAGACTCGTCTCCGTCCTTGATGAGGCCGATGACTGTAGTTTAGTCCGCAAACTTCAGGAGCTTGACAGATGGGTCTTTAGATGTGCAGTCATTTGTGTAGAGGGAGAAGAGCAGTGGGGAGAGAACACATCCCTGAGGAGCACCAGTGCTGATGGTGAGAGTCCTGGATGTGAGTTTGCCCAGCTTCACTAGCTGCTGCCTGTCTGTCAGGAAGCTGGTGATCCACTGACAGATGGAGGTGGGCACAGAGAGCTGTGTGAGTTTGTCTGAGAGAAGGTCAGGCATGATGGTATTGAAGGCCAAGCTGAAGTCCACAAATAAGATCCTTGCGTAAGTCCCTGGTTTGTCAAGGTGTTGCAGGATGTAATGCAGTCCCATATTGACAACGTCATCGGACCTGTTTGCTCTGTAGGCAAACTGAAGAGGATCCAGCAAGGGTCCAGTAATTTCCTTCACCGCCAGGACCAGTCGCTCAAATGACTTCACAACCACAGACGCGAGAGCGACAGGTCTGTAGTCGTTAAGGCCAGTGATTTTGGGCTTTTTGGGGACGGGAATGATGGTGGAGCGTTTGAAGCAGCAGCAAACTTCGCACAGCTCCAGAGACCTGTTCAAGATCTGTGTAAAGATGGGGGCCAGTTGGTCAACACAGACTTTTAGACAGGCAGGTGAAATACCGTCTGGTCCTGAAGCTTTCCTAGATTTCTGTTTTCTGAAGATCCGGTTCACATCCTCTACACAGACTTTAAGCGCAGGTAAAATGGAGGGGGAGGGATGGAGGGGGGTTGCATGGGGGGGGTAGGTGAATGGGTGGAGTGCAGATCAGAGTGGGTGCTGGGTGTCAGTCTGGCCTTTTCAAATTGGCAGTAAAACTCATTCAGATCGTCAGCCAGTTGTTGATTCTCCATAGACTGTGAGGGTGGTGTCTTGTACTTGGTGATGTTCCTCAGACCAGTCCATACTGATGCCGGATCATTGGCTGAAAGCTCTCTTCTCAGCTTTTCAGAGTAGTTTTTTTTTTTGCCACTCTGATCTCCTTTGTTAGTCTGTTCCTGGCCTGGTTATACAAGATTTAATCCCCACTTCTGTAAGCATCCTCTTTGGCCTGACGAAGCTGTTTGAGTTTCCCAGTAAACCACGGTTTATCATTATTGAATGATAAGAATGTCCTGGTGGGGATGCACATATCCTCACAGAAACTGATATATGAAGTTACAGTCTCTGTAAGCTCATCCAGATTGGTGGCAGCAGCTTCAAAAACACTCCAATCAGTGAGGTGGAAACAGGCTTGTAAAACCCGCTCTGTTTCATTAGTCCATCTTTTAACAGTTCTTAATACAGGTTTAGCTGATTTCAGTTTCTGCCTGTAGGTCGGTATAAGATGAACCAAACAGTGATCAGAGAGCCCCAAAGCTGCTCGTGGGACAGAGTGATATGCATCCTTTTATTGTTGTGTAAAAGTGATCTAATACAGGTGCATCTCAATAAATTAGAATGTCGTGAAAAAGTTAATTTGCATGTAAAGTAAAACATTTCAAAAGTTTTTTTTTTGTTTTAATTTTGATGATTAGAGCTTACAGTTCATGAAAGTCTTAAATCAGTATCTCAAAATATTAGAATATTTACATTTGAGTTTCAATAAATGACCATAACTACAGTATAAATTCTGGGTATCTCTTGTTCTTTGAAACCACAATAATGGGGAAGACTGCTGACTTCACAATGATCCAGAAGACAAACATCGACGCCCTCCACAAAGAGGGTAAGTCACAGAGGGTCATTACTGAAAGGGGTGGCTGTTTACAGAGTGCTGTATCAAAGCATATTAAATGCAAAGTTGACTGGAAGGAAGAAATTGGGTAGGAAAAGGTGCACAAGCAACAGGGATGACTGCAAGCTTGAGAATACTGTCAAGCAAAGCTGATTCAAACACTTTTGAGAGCTTCACAAGGAGTGAACTGAAGCTGGAGTCAGTGCATCAAGAGTCACCGCGCTCAGACATCTTCAGGAAAAGGGCTACCAAGCCACTGCTGAAGCAGAGACAACGTCAGAAGTGTCTTACCTGGGCTGTGGAGAAAAAGAACTGGACTGTTGCTCAGTGGTCCAAAGTCCTCTTTTCAGATGAAAGTAAATTTTGTATTTCATTTGGAAATCAAGGTCCCAGAGTCTGGATGAAGAGTGGAGAGGCACAGAATCCATGTTGCTTGAAGTCCAGTGTGAAGTTTCCACAGCCTGTGATGATTTGGGCTGCCATGTCATCTGCTGGTGTTGGTCCACTGTGTTTTCTGAAGTCCACAGTCAACGCAGCCATCTACCAGGAAATTTTAGAGCACTTCATGCTTCCTTCTGCTGACAAGCTTTATGGAGATGCTGATTTCATTTTCCAGCAGGACTCGGCACCTGCCCACACTGCCAAAGGTACCAAAACCTGGTTCAATGACCATGGTGTTGGTGTCCTTGACTGGCCAGCAAACTCGCCTGACCTGAACTGGTGACTAGATTCTCTATGGGGTATTGTCAAGAGGAAGATGAGAGACACCAGACCCAACAATGCAGATGAGCTGAAGGCCGCTATCAAAGAAACCTGGGCTTCCATACCACCTCAGCAGTGCCACAAACTGATCACCTCCATGCCACGTCGAATTGAGGCAGTAATTAAAGCAAAAGGAGCCCCTACCAAGTATTGAGTACATATACAGTAAATGAACATACTTTCCAGAAGGCCAACAATTCACGAAAAATGTTTTTTTTATTGGTCTTATGAAGTATTCTAATTTGCTGAGATAGTGAATTGGTGGGTTTTTGTTAAATGTGAGCCTAAATCATCACAGTTAAAAGAACCAAAGACTTAAACTACTTCAGACTGTGTGCATTGAATTTATTTAATACACAAGTTTCACAATTTGACTTAAATTACTGAAATAAATGAACTTTTCCACGACATTCTAATTTATTGAGATGCACCTGTATATTACTGTCCCTGGTGGGACATGTAACGTGCTGTCTGTATTTAGAAAATCTCCAAGAATGATTAAAAGAGAGTCCGGGCACCGTTGCATTGTTTCAGATATTTGTTCAGCCAGTTGTTGCATCGCGGCACTAACGCACGCGTCCGGAGGCACATACACATTCACGAGAATGAAAGAGGAAAACTCCCGCGGCAAGTAGAACGGTTTACAGTTTATGAAGAGCGCCTCTAAATTAGGAGAACACATCTTCTTCAGAGTTGTTACATCTGTACACCAACCTTCATTTATGTAGAAACATAGTCCACCACCTCTCGTTTTCCCCATTAACTGCGATCCACTCTGAACAGCTGGTAGTCCGGCAAATGAAGCACATTTTCCGTAATGGTTTCACTCAGCCAGGTTTCAGTGAAGCACAATGAAGCAGAGTTTAAAAAATCCTTGTTTGTGCGGGTGAGGAGAAGTAGTTCATCCGTTTTGTTAGGAAGGGATTGGAGATTTGCTAGATGGATACTAGGGAGCACTGTTCGGAAGCCACGTTCGCAGCGCTTAACCAGTGCGTCGGCGCGCTTCCCTCTTTTCCGTCTGAGCACGTGTTTGACTAGGACTGCTGCCCCTCCGACTAGAACATCCAACAAAGCGTCTGAATATTCAAAAACCGTGAAAAAAGATGTCCGGTGTGTGTTGCCTTATGTCCAGTAGTTTGTCTCTGGTAAGACTGATAGTAAGAGAATTACTAAACACAGAACAAAAAAACAAAAACAATAAAAGAATGGAAGCGTTCCACACCACAGCAGCCATACGAGGCGCCATCTTGAAGTAAAGAGAGGATACATTCTTTAAAATAAACATTCTTGGCATTGATGGTTCCATGAAGAACCCTTAAAATCCTTTCCAATACACAAAAGGTTCTTTGTAATGGAAAAAGGTTCTTCAGATTATTCAAATGTTCTTCAATTTTAGAATAAATGTTTCTTTTAAGAACTGCGCATGACAGCATGAGACTTATTGACGCACTTCACTCAATAAAGAGAGAATACATTTTTAAAAAGAACAATTCTTGGAATCTATGGCTCTACAAAAACATCCGCAGAACCTTTTCAATCCACAAAAGGTTCTTTATAGTGGAAAAAATGTTCCTCAGATTATTCAAATGTTCTTCAAACTAAGAAAAAAAAATGTATTTTAATAACTGCTCATGACAGCATGAATCTTATGGATGCATTTCATTCTAAAAGAGAAGATACCTTCTTAAAAATGAATGTTCTTGGCATCTATGGTTCCATGGAAAACTATAGGTTTTGCTTTTTAAAATGGAAAAGTTTTAAAATGTCATGTCCTTTCAAGCCTATCTACACCTCAGAGATTTTTCATGATTCTTTTTTTGAGCCCTGGCATACAATATAACATCTAAGTGGCTTATGCAACTACCAATTGAATAAAACAATCAGCCACCGCTCTGAACGATCTCCATCTTTATTGCCCAAGACAATGTACTGTAGTCTAATCAGCCAAGGTCCACCCTTTTTTTTTATACTTGGTTATGATTCTTATCCCATAAGCACTGACCTTTCAAAAGGCCCAATGTTGCTCATATGCACATATAGACACACAGCTGCAGGGGTTAAGTGCTTGAAATGAAAATGGCAAACTGCAAATCCATCTAGCTTTGCTTTAGATGATCCCCCCCATGGTTTTTTAGGCGGTCTGGTCACAAGAGAGTTCAGGGAGATGACTGACAGCAAAGGAGAGCTAAGTATTCTCATTACAACCATCTTCTAAGGTTTCACCCAGCATTTGAAGGATGGAGGGGTGCAGGTGTTTTCGACCTGCCCGGTGAACGGACTTTAAACTTCTTACATGTCACAACAGAGCGCTTATAGACCCTTAGAACTGTAGTGGCTATTATAATTGATGACAGCCATTTCAGTGCCTCTCTTTGGACAATGGAGATGAAATAACGGCCGCCCCCAAGCGCATATTCATCTTATTAAATGTGATACTATATACCATGTAGTCCTTCATCACAATAATGGGATTGGGAACACTATATTCCAAACTGCTAGATTGCTCTAACCCAGGTGCGAAAGGCCTTAAATTTTGTTGAATGATCTTGTAATCGAAACGGACAGCCGGTGGAGTGAAAGAAGTTGACGTTAGACGTCTCAGATTCATTCTTACCAGTTAGAGGTTATCGTAGCCGGACATATGATTTAGAATTAACGCTGGCCATTTTTAAATTGCGATTATGTGCTGGAGCTTTGTGACTAGTTAAGTGCCAGTCATTGTAGGCAATGAAGTCTTTGTCCATTGTCCCGTGTTAAGCTTCCAGGCATTCCATCCTCAGGCATTGTTCAGGTGTTAAGTGCCTTGACATTGAAGTGAATGAACTACTGAGGAGAGAGCTTCTTTATTGTTTGAAGCGAAGAGACCATTCCTCACTGATATCAGCCGAGGGAATCATTGGTAATAAATAATAAAACAAAGGATGGCGCAGGCTGAAAGCAAACCTGGTGAAAAAGAGTGAAGCCATTAAAAGCTGTGGGGCGTGAAGAAAGACTAATTGCCGCCTGCGAGCGTGTGCTTGGCAGAAGACTGCAAAGAGACGGCCTGTCACACGCCGGGCTGAGATGCTGACTGCGCATTTCCTGGAAGGAACCCAGTTTTGAACAAATGTTAAGATTTTAGAACATTTCAATGAGGGTTTATTACAAATATTTATCAAATATGCTGAAATTTGAGAATGTAGTGCCATAAAATCCAGCTGTATTTATTGTGTACATAATAAGTTTAATTAAAGCATTATTTGATAAAGTAAGTAGAGAAAGTTTAACATCATGCAACATCATAAACATGTCAGTAGCAAAAGAGGAAGAGCGAGTGTGAGGATGGATGGATGGATGGATGGATAGATAGATAGATAGATAGATAGATAAATAGATAGATAGATAGATAGATAGATAGATAGATAGATAGATAGATAGATAGATAGATAGATAGATAGATAGATAGATAGATAGATAGATAGATAGATAGATAGATAGATAGATAGATGAAAAAGTCTGGCTCTGTAAGCCTGCTTGCATGTTGCCACTGAACTGTTCAATTGCAAAAAAAAAAACATTTCGGCAATTACACAAAAATAATTGACTAAGAGGCCAGTGCTCCTTGCCAACACAAGCTGGCCGAGGATAAATGAGCTCTAGTATGAACCAGTGAAGTGCAGCTGGGTCATTAGGGCAGCCTGATATCTGAAACTTATTGAGTGCTGCGGTTCCCAGACTTTACCAGCAAACTGAGAGCAATTTTCATAATGAACATGTGAGTGGGAAGCAGGTGTGAATCACATTTGAAAATCAAGAATAATGAAAATTCAACCAATTGAAGCCTACAGGCCACCCACAATTTGGTAGAAGCCGATAAATAGTAACCCTCTGTAGCTTCTCATCTAGAACCATATCGCTTGAGTCTCTAAGTTCAGGTCAGGTATCCACCACACATCTCTGGCTGGACAAAGCATCCTTTCTTTTCCCAACTGCAGGGAAAGCAGGACTCCCATGGCCAATGCTTCCAGAGTCTCATTAAGCCATCAGCAGTGGGGCCGATGGAGGCGTAACCTCTCTGGCTTGACCCCATGGCTTTATCCCCCACACCTGGAGCGGACCACACAGGGCAAACAGCCAGAGAGTGAAACAGGGCAGCCAAACTTGTGATGATTTCAGATAACCAGCGCTGATGAGAACGAGTGAGTATATTAGCAAGCTCTGGAAGCACTAACCAAATAACACATCATGGGGTGGGACGAGGTCATACGCATCCTGCAACATTGATGCACACCCACACAAAAACCTTCTCTTTATTCCCCGAGGTAACCTGGAGAGAAGAGAACTTGAGGGGGGGTTCAAAGCAAACCGGAGGGCTTGTAATCCTACCTAAGCATGAGATCTCTCTTGAAACACAACCACAAAAGAAAGCGAAGGGAGGGGGAAAACCTGAGGCTAACCCAAGCAGCAAGTCAGACAACAATAAAAAGTCGACAGCCTATATTTAACTGTGGTGGGAATTTGGTGAGGAGTATACAGGAACACTTTGAATGCATGATGAAGGTCAACTGGGTCTGTACTTCCTCCACAGACTGCGCAGCGAGTCCGCTCAACTGTTTTCTCCCCCCAATGTCGACGGACAGGGGGGGAGATAAGCATTGTTTTCCAAAACAATGGGCCACTTCCAATAGCCCCCTCCCCTGTCCACAGACTCTCAGAGACTGGCACTCGTACATACTGTGTGAATACAGTGTGTGAAAGTAAGAAAAGCTGTTGAAAACTCTAGAAACGGAAGGTTGTGAGGAAAAAAAAAGACATTTCTTGGCTTTAGGAATGAGCAGATAGACTGCGAACACTCCAAACAAACAATGGCGAGTGGTTTTGTAGCTTCGGTTTACCAGCATTCATCAAAACAAAACGCAAGGGTGGCGATCTGGATGGTTTCAATTTTTGTGAGATTTTTTGTGAGTTTCAAGTAGAACTGCAAAGCCAAACTTTTGAATAATAAATAGTTCAGCCATGAAACTCTAGATGGCGCAAGCTGACGGGTTGTTAACGTAACTGATGATATTCAGAGAGTTAAACGACTTGGCACAAGCTGATTGGTTCATGCTGGACATGCAGCCAATGAGCTTAATGCCTTGCATTTATATGGCTGGCTAGTATCCACTGAGATTCCTGCAGTGTGCTTTCAGATTTCTCTGAAGCCCTCCACCTTCCCCAGCTCCACCTGTATAGATCTACTACGGGTTATTTTACATGCTGTTGTGCAGAAGCAGTATGTCTTAAATATTCACGGCACCGTATCGCCATATGCATTGGCAGTAGCAAGTTCCTGTACTTGCTTGCAGCAGCAGCAGCAGCAGCAATAATCTACAACTACAGCAATAACCAACAGCAGCAACATTTCAGCAGCAGTGTAGCAGATCTATTCCTCCAAGACCAAATACATTAACATCGTCATATCCATCACCATGCTAAACTTTTCAGAGAGTTGTCATGACTGAACTGGCATTAAGCTGGTGCTATCTATCTATTTATCTATCTATCGGGCCCACTTTATATTAAGTGGCCTTAACTACTATGTACTTACATCAAAAATAAGTACAATGTACTTATTGTGCTCATATTGTATTGCAAAACACTTTTGCTGCTGCTATTGAGGTGGATACGGGTAAGGTTAGGGACAGGTTTGGTGGTATGGGTAAGTTTAAGGGTGGGTTAAGGTGTAAGGGTTGGGTCAACAATGTAATTAAAAATGTAATTACAGAAATTAATTACAGATGTAATTTTTAAAAGTATAAGTACAATGTAAAAACATATAAGTGCATTGTACCAAATGATTAATTTAAATGTAAGTACATAGTAGTTAAGGCCACTTAATATAAAGTGGGACCATCTATCTATCAATCTATCTATCTATCTATCTATCAAATTCAGAAACCCAAAAATGGCTGTTTTTATGAGTAAGTCATTGAATCATTCACTCAAGCAATTCATTCGAAGTGAACTAAGTGACTATTTATGAGTGAGATCAACATCAACACTCTTGCTCATGTGATATTGCTTAAACAGCATTTATTACACTTGAAATGTAACCTCAAAGTTAATAAGAATTCCATATGAATTTCCATTTCTGATAAGATTTTGTTTCAGTACATTTAGTTGTAATATAATAGTTCATTTTTCATCCAGATTGCTCTCTGTACATCATGCCCATCCACTTTCTGCATTGGCAAGCATGGGAACACTTTGTGCCACACAGCTGGGCTTCTCACATCTCACTCCAACCATCCCAGTCAAGGCTTGATGAGGTTTCATCACTGTTTTGACCATAAACCAAACATCCAGCAATGAGCATTTCAAACAGCATTTTGTGTTGATCACAATTTTATTCAAGCATATATGTATTTCCTAATGCATTACTGATCATTATAAAGTGCAACAAAGCCTATAGTTTGAAAAAGAGGTCATTGAAATATTTGGTCTCTATGCCGGTATAGTAAAAATATTAACCTTTTGATGACTTGGTGAACTTTGTGAATAGGAGCCTGAAAAGGATATCAGTTTTCTGATAAGGGAGTCATAAAACTACAAAGACAGGGCTTATTTGAGTCAACTTTTCATCAGTGAGATTTTACACAAAATGGCCTTTAAGTGGCATTCAATGCATCTGATTTATGTGAGGCTTTCACAAAGCTTTGAAAAGAGCCGAGTGACAATGAAACAAGGAGAACTTCCAGAGCTCTGAGGCTCAAGTGAAAGTCAAGTGCTTCTTGAAACTAACAAAAGATTCTTAGTCATGCAATGTTGCATGACTCAAAACAGTTCCTTGAAAGATAACATTATTAGTGCTAAAAAAATGCTACAAATAGCAAAGCAACTGAACTCTCCTGTCTTGGATGTGTTTGTTTGATTTGCAAAGGCACTTAAATAATGCTTCTCACCCACTGACCTTAAAGGAAGCAGGGTCGGACAGAGCGAGGGCTTGTCTCCTCAGTTCAGCTATAGTCGTCTGAC
Source organism: Onychostoma macrolepis (assembly GCF_012432095.1). Lineage (NCBI taxonomy): Eukaryota > Metazoa > Chordata > Actinopteri > Cypriniformes > Cyprinidae > Onychostoma > Onychostoma macrolepis. Next base: position 22,695,601 of record NC_081171.1, read on the forward strand.
ATTGCTTGCACAGATCTGGCTTAGTCTCTTCCCTGTTGGATTCAGAGAGGCTCACGGCTCCTGCACCTTCAGGTGGGGGTCTGCTGGCACACCTTTCCTCCTCCGCTGACAGTCTCTTTCTCGGGTTTAGCTCTAGTGAGAGAGGAGACTCTCCGCTCGAACAGCCTTCCACCTTTATGAAAGACAACAAAGTCAAGATACAGAAAGACTCCATATATTTAACATCTGTCAAAAATAGCTAATTATAAATGTAGAACATCCCGATTACAGTTAATTGCATATTACTAATTGTTTATTATATTATAATAACAAATTATGTCGCTTCACTATTTATTTATTTTTTAATACACGTAACATAAAAGTGTGATTAAACTTTCTAAACGTGTTGCAAATTACTCAACAACAATGCACAAACAGCAAGCTTGGGAATTCAAATAGAATACTGTAACTTCTCTGCATCAGCTGTTTATTAGAGGACTTACAGTTGACCGGCTGATCTGGAACGCTCCTTGCGCATTCCCCTGTGTTAAATCCATCATCTCGGTATAAATGATCAAAACGCGGACATCTAGTGCACTTTATTGCGTCTCTGTTTGTCTACACTCATTAACTAGGAACACAGTTCATGGATAGTCAGTGGGAGCGCAAAGGAAAAAGCACAATTCAATTCCCGTGAAGTTTCGCTTTGCTTTCCATTTAGTTCCATGACGACGCGCGTACGCGGGAGTGAAGTTTGACTGCTGTCAATGTGCGCGGCTCGGTCACTTGGTTGGAGGGGTGGAGCTGAGCACTCAGTAGCTATTCAGACACTGTTTCAGAGAGTTTAGACTGCGTTTGCACAAACAAAAAGTGAAAATAAAATTGATTTCAATGAATTAGCGAATTCACCGTTTAATTAATTATGTGTTTGTAATAAGAGTTGTGCGTAAAAGAATTGAGTAACTCATGTGAACTAATCAAAATTGCTTAAAATCATGACTGCATGTCTGATTCATAATTTAAAAAAAAAAATGCATTATTGGTATTATTGTAATTAACGGCCTTTGCACTCATCTTACCAATTTGTATGTCTGAAGAAATATATAAATAAAAAATTGCTTCTAACATAAATTACGTCATCTTTTATGTTACAGTTCACTTGTGTTGACTGAGAGATTGCGGGTCTGTTGGAGTCTTTTGCTTATTACTCTGGCGCCACCCTCCGGTGTTTAACTTAACTGCATCTTACAAACCTTTCGGTTTGCAATAAATTGTGGGAATATTTGAATATTTAATTACTCATCTCTAAATATTTTATGTTGATGATGTATATGCTGGGATCACGTGACATTGAAGTGCCACCCAAATACTGTCAATCTCCCACCTCAAAAAAAAAAAAAAAACTCATTCAGTCCTTTGTCTGTGACAGCGCAACTAGTCCAATAAACCATCAATAACGGACCGTTTAACGTGGGCGAAGAAAACTGCAAAATCTGCTGACAGAAATGTAGCTTTTTCTGACCCTCTATAATATCTGTAGCCTATAAACTCATGACTTAATCTCTAAAAGACAGTATTTGACCATTATTCTCTGTTTCTGTGGACTTTATTAGTGCTTTATTAACACATCAGACTGATGTTTTTGGCTTAAAATCTTTCTTATTTTCATGTTTTAAACGGAAAACTCCAACCTAGCTGTAGTACATTTTTATAACTGAGTTAAATTACTAAAATCGTATGATAGCTGAGAAACTTTTAATCAAGCACAAAGTTCACTATCGGATGAAAAATGTTGTTCAAAATTGAGGGCTTTATGTGATTTACTTACTGTATTGTAATGTAATGTGTTTTGGATGTTTTTAGGGAAGTTACTAAAAGCGCAATTGATGGATGAGAGCTGTTCGTGGTGCTGAAATGAAAAAACCGCTACCAATGAAAACTTAGTATTCATATTTGCGAACCCAAAAATAGCATAGCCTTTAAATAGCACAATATTTTTTTCAAGCGGAACAACCCACGTGGTGTGCTGCGCTCTAAATGAGTCAACTTGTGGAGTCTTTTGTCCGTTCTCAAAGGCTTACCTTGGCTTTTCGCTTTAACAGATGACTAGTAAATCCAAAAATGATGTCAGCGTCCACGAAAAACGTCCCCAAGTCTATCAGACTGGGCTTCTGCTTGTCCGACCCAGATGACCCGTTAGAGTTTTGTAAATCCATTGTGCAGCTGTGGATATATTTCCTCGCCCAGTTTACAGAAAACGTGGAGAAGTCATCGCAGCGCTCTGGAGTTCCGAGTCATTTTACAGATGGTTCTCTCTGATTCCAAAGCAGCGTCATGGTCTTATCCAGAGGTTCTCTCTCAGGTACATCCAACTGTTGACTCATTTAGATCGTCCGGATTCTGTTCCAAATTACTTGCCGCGTATGAATCATACGTCCAAATTTTGACACTCGTTAAAGCATGCAAGATCCCCATACAATCCATAAATGATCCATGCGCTCCTGGCATACATCCTTGTGGGATAGGCTGTCCACGCCTTGTCTTGTCTACACTGCAGGTCTAGGATTGAACTCGCGCGAGCCTGTTGAGGAGACTACCTTGAACAACTCCACCTCTCTCTCTCTCTCTCTCTCTCTCTCTCTCCGCTCTGACATCCTCATGGCTAGTGTGGTCCCTCTTGCGCTTGATGCTCAGCCAGTGCGAGATGCTCCCTGCAACGCGCAGCATTCAGTGAAGACAAGGGTGCTTAAATAATGTTTTTTTGTCTTTTTTCTTTTCTTTTTCTATAAGCCATAGTTACTTTTCAGAGCTGTAGTTCAATTACAGTGCTTACTGCTTACAGGAATAGCTCACCTAAAAATGTAAATTTGCTGACTAAAAATTATTCACCTTCAGGTCATCTTCATCTGAACAGATTCGGAGAAATGTAGCATTATATCACTTGCTTATCAATGGATCCTCTGAGAGTTTGAAAAGCTGATGATTCAAGTAATCAGCACGACTCCAGTGCATCAAGTGAAAAGCTGGGTGCTTGTAAGAAACAAATCCATCATTAAGACGTTTTTAACATAAAACCGTTGTTTCCGCTAAAATAAAAAATGAGTCCTCTATCCATAATATTGTCATCTCGTCTGAATCAGGGGAGAAATGTGCAGAGATCAAGCACAATACAAGAGAAAAGATTACAAAACATTTCTAAACAAATATGTTGCTGGATTTTGATGTGATGTGATTTTGAACAAATGATGGACTTCTCCACTGATGGAAGTGTTATTATGGATTATGGACTGGTATTTAGGCCAGAAGCAACTTTAAAGTTAAAACGTCCTTGTAATTTTTATTATTTTATTTTATTTTTTTCTAGCACGCAGTTTTTTGCTTCACAAGATATTATTTGATGGGTTAAAGTGGTGTAGATTATTCTGATGTTTTTATCTGTTTGGACTCTCATTTTGGCGGCACCCATTCATAGCCAAGGAACCAGTGAGCAAGTGAAGTAATGCTAAATTTATGATGGCCTGAGGGTGAGTTATCTTCAGCAAATTTTCATTTTTATGTGATCTGTTCCTTTAAACCTGATGCTTATTTGAGAACCCACATGTGATCTCTAAGAGTGTTTTTAATGGAACACAAGGTGTGTGCATTAATAATATTCTAATATTTTAATAGATAAACAGATAAATAAAGATATTTCATATAATTAACTGTTTTATTAATTGTTTTAAACCGTTTGTTTACTGGCTTTCAAAATGACAACTGTCAAAAAATAGAATGATTGCCCTTATTTGTTTTTCGCTTCAATAAACTTTTGAAACAGTAACATTTATTTATTTATTTATTTATTTACGACATAAAATGTCTTTTATAGCTTTGTTGAGTGGCGATGAAAGGCTCGTTTCAAAACGTTACAAAACGCCAGATCCTCCAACACCAAAGCGGATCGACCGAAAGGGCTCCCTGGTGCGTCCTTTCTGAGCAGCCGAATGCAAAACCGGCCTGTTATTGAGCAGCTTAAATACGAAGCTTAATACGCAAGATAAAGTCGGTTATTTGCTGGGCTTTGAAAGCCGAACACAGGACATTACTGCTGCCCTCTTAATAAAAACTCTTATCTCGAGCATACAGAGGAGCATGCTGTAGATAAGCAGGCAGGCATTATTGCAATAATATACTCGTTCCTGTGGACTGTCTTTTGAAGGAGCGGGGGGTTTTGTCGGTCCGATTAAAGGGAATTAGGCAGTTGACTGTTGACAAGTCTGATTGTGAATTGGAAGTGATATTGGCTCATCAGTTTGGCCCAATATACAAAGTCGTAAGTTGCATTGATAGCCAGCAGTGTTTCAGATTAGTTTGGTTGGGGAAGGGGGTCGCGCATGCATCAGTCCTTTAGGGCCTCATGATTACAATCCATTGTAAAGGTGATTTACCACGTACACAAGCCTTTCTCTCGCTCTCCTCTCCGGGATAGCGCAGGGTCATCCCGACACGATGATGAAATTCCGCAGATCGGGTCTCACGGGAGCGCTGCTCGACATCTGCTGCCCTTGCGCATGTACGCAAATCGCTCCGGGCTCCTCGTTAAGACTGCTGAAATATCTTCCACCCTGACTCAAAATACTGAGCTCCGCCAGTGGGGTGCAAGACGGAGCGTTTAGCGAATATTGCCGCTATTTAGGACGCGCCTCTGAGATCAAGAAGAAAGAAAGCGACTAGTGCCTGAGAGGAGTCGGATAAACAGAATAACTGATTGGATTGAGCGCTCATGAATTATTTATCAATAACAAGGGACAGCAAAATATGGTTGCATTGAAGCATTCGACTGGAGTGAATGGGGGAGCCATTAAGGCACAAACAAAAAGTTTGGAGGAACTAGAAAATTGCATGTGCATATTGAAAATTGCAAGTTTTAGTCAAAGTGCGTATTTTCATCTGGCATTAAAATGAGACAAAAATTCACGACAAGTCACCTCAGGTAACCATAGCAACAGTACAAGCCACATGAGCGGTATCTTTTAGAACATAATTAATAGTATATGTCCTATAAGCCTACTATACGCTGAAAAAAATAGGTGTAGAAACAATTTTCACTTAGAAATTGCTAGTAAATAAAGTAAAACAGTTACAAAGAAGTACATTAATTAAATATGAAATTCTGAAGTAAAAAAAAACAATAATAAAATAAATAAAAAGGATTTTATTGTAAAAAGTATTTAAATAACCTTGTTTCGTTTGCTATTTTAAAGCTCATTTTTATAGTATAGCATTTTTGTTGAAAATCGATTTGATGTTTAGCTGGACGCTAGGGGCGCCAGAGGACGACAAAACAAAGATTACAGAAACCCTGCTGGGAGGAAAAATAAATAAATACAAAAGATAAAACCAGCCTATGATGGTCGGCTGGTCTTAGCAAGTTTTAAATTGGGCAAAGCTGGTTTAAGCTGGTCAGTGGCGTTCAGCTGGTTTAGTCAGCTGGTGTCCTAAAGAAGTGGTCAAAACCACTCTAAAACCAGCCTGCTAATCAACTGCAGGCTGGAAGACCAGCTAAAACCAGCTAGATCTTAGGCTGGTTTCAGTTGTTGTTGTTTTTCAGCAGGGAAATGACTCAAAATACCTTGTTTGTTTGTATTTAATGACTCAACAACAGTTAAAAATTAAAACGATTGTACTGTAGGCTATATGAAATGTAAGCTCGGATGCTCTTGCTATATTGTCATTTGCTTTGCTCTGTCTGTGTCATGGGTTAATCTTAAAGGGATCCGCTTTAATTTGCAATTCATGAGTTGTTTCTCCAGTCCCCTCTATTTTGCCCCTCTTGATTACAAGACACATGCACAATCGATTTGTCCACAAACAGTTTGATATGTGTACAGTGGGTGTTTTATGCAGAGCTTGGAGCCTCTCTATATGGTTTCGTCGGACTCTAATTAAAAGCAGGGTCACAGGTCGGTCTTTTGCCTGCTTAATGAACTGATGAAACTGTTGAGACGCGATAATTGTGACTATTGATTTGCATGGCAGTTTGTGCTCATCTGTGTTTGTTCGCTCTCGTTACCTAGTCGTGCCGTTGTCAAACCTTAAGACAAAGTGTTAGATCTTAAGATTCGGACAATTTAATCATGTGTCCAAGCAAAGACCGTCAATGGTCCCCAAGAGACTTACGAGCTTCAGCACCACGGACAGCACACCACTGACGACACACTACAGCTACCGGTCAGTTTGCTGTGTGAGTGTGCTGTTACCCTTTAGAGAGGGTTTTGATGGGGCACAAAGATGATATGTTGATAATGAACAGGCAAAATGAAAATACATGTTAGGCAACTGATTACAAATAAGTGTTAGAAGTATTAAAATGTACACAAGGGAACACAAGAGGGCACAAGAGAGAAAGGCTTTAAAAGAGAGTTTTTTGGGGGTTTAAACGTCTTTAATGTGCCAGACGGGCTCATACACATGATGTAAAAAATACAATTAAATAATAATAATAATAATAATAATAATAATTAAACAGATAAATGAATAAAAATGCTAAAAAAAATCTTAAAAAGACAATGTAATAGACTATAATTAGGACTAGCGTTGGACTAACTCTATCCCAAATCCACTGCTAGTAAATTTCACAAACAGTTACAAACAAACAGCAAGTAACACATTGAATTAAACGTGAAAATCCGAAGTAGACTGTCCTATTGGTGGTCTCATGTCAAATAGCTTAATTTGTCCTAAATTTAACTGTAGGTTACAACATGCACCTCCAAACGCCAAAAACTTCAAAAAAAAAAAAATTATTCAAAAATAAAGTCCAAACTTTACGCGAAAGAGAATGATGAGATAAAAGCAAAGGCTACACTTCAAACAATAAATTAAAAATAAAAAAAGCGTATAAATAGTACGCCAAATACAAACAGAAAATCTTGCTATTGATTTGCAGAAATGGACTTTGGCCTGCATATCATACTCACGTGTTTGACGTGCATATAATATGCAGTTTTCGCGTGCATATGATACGCAATTTGTTGGCGTGCATATGATACGTATCTACCCTAAAACCCTAATCCTTCCCATTGCGTATCATATGCACGACAAAGTCAATTTATGCGTGTAAATAGTACGCCAAATCGAAACATAAACTCGCGATGCGCACTTTCAAGAGATCGTGTTGTTAAAACACAGCATGTCTTCAACAACCAATACTTTAAAATATTTGACTCTTTACAACACTTTAAACTGGGGTAAATGACGTCATAATGCCGCATAATCCCATCTCAAGCATTTGAGATGTTTAAACACCTTTTTAAACATTTGAAAAGTTGTTAAACATGTATAGATCTAACTAATCGTCTCAAAGCACATTCTCATGCCATCTTTGCTCTATGCCAATGCCAGTGTCTCCCTGATCAAGTGGTCCTAAACATTTCACAATTTTGAGATGAACTGTTGAACTGTTAAGAACCACTGCACCAGAGAGACCAGAAGAGACCCGACGGCATCCACATCTGAAGCTGTCCAGGACCTCCTCTTCTGCTCCAGCGGGGCTGTCCTAGCCGTCCACACAGGACGCGTTCCTTGCGTTCAAAAACATCACGATGGAGCGGAACGGAAACCCTCAACACGTGTTTCTAGGAGTTGAACTATAACCATAACTTCGGAAAGGTATTTCCTCTTTTAAAAGCAATCTCTTAATAAACAAATATCTCGTGGAGCACCTGGTTCAAGTCACCCATCCGACATAAGCGTTCCAAGACGATAAAAGGCTGATTCTAAAGCGCAAACAGTTCTTCTGGAACGGTCTCAGCTCGTCGATAGACAACTTGGGTGTGCTGTAAGTCTTTTTATACCTGAGGTGCGTGTACAGTTCACACTGGGCTTTTCATTCAGACTGGAATGACGACTCTGCAGGTCTGACCGGCTTTTCTGGGTTCCTGGGCAGAAAGAGCAATCAGCGCCGCATCTTACATGTCCGTTGTACCTCATGCATAGGCTGTTCTCTTAAAAGTTAGTTTAGTCCATGTATCCTCAGTATTTATCATCAGCATGGTCCTGCCAACATACAGTGGCCCCAAAAGGTATTTGGACATTTGAATTTCAGTGTATTAAATATAAAATATCAAACCAAGTGGCAGAAAACTTAAATTCCATGATGCCCAGGTTATTTGAATCATCAGTAGCATTCCATAGAGTTGTGTAGCCTGGTATTTAGACATTCTTGATCAAAGGATGGAAGATTTAAAGCAAATTGAGTCGTTTAGAGATCTGAGTCATCATTTATAGTTTTTCTTCATAATTGGGTTTTGATAAAACAATACTGTGTTGATTATGCTATCATGTGAAATAGAATGTAAGTAAATAATTATGAACATTTACTTTTGTCTTTGTGCTTAACACAAAATCAGACTTAAGCCTACATATGCATTTGTTCAGTTAATTAGCTAGTAATTCAAATAAGTGATTAAGCCAATAAATATTTTGGTCTGTGTGTTTAAAGCATTATCTAACTTTAATATATCCAAATAATTCTGAAATTAGAAGAAGGATTTTCTCTGTAGTAAATCATTTTGTGCTTGACAATTTTAATTTACATTTCTAGCAAACAAGCGTGAAAAATATGCTTATACAGATTTATTTTTTATTTATTTTATTTTTTTATGATTCCTTAACATTGAACAGCACAATGCATTTAAATCCAACTGCTTATCGTTGCAGATGGATGGGAAAACACAAGATGCCTTGTGCTTTTTTATTTTTAATTTTAAAAAAGAAAATTTCTTTTAACTGGACTGATAATAACGACAGGAAGTGACAGTAAGCAGGAAGGCCTCCAAACGATCTTGTTGGACAAGCAGTGAACTTGATAAACTTGCCGTTCTAGAGAAAAGACAGAAAAAACAACAACGTAAGCACACTTTTGAACTTCTAAAGTCAGCTTGACCACAGTTTAAGCATTATTTATTTGTTCATTTATTGGTTTTCCTGTATTTTTACTAGAAATATGTACAATAATAAAAATAGCACGTGCTTGTTCTTTTTTTTTTTTTTAATTAACACACTTTATGCTTTATGTTGTGTGTTTATTTGGATTATTTTATGCCTTTTTTGGATTATTTTATATTATTTTATAAGTTTAGTTAGCCTAAAATAATAGCTTGATGTTGTGTGTGTACACACACAGACACACACACACACACACACACACACACAAACTAAGAAAATTCTAAAAAGGCAATTAATTTTGGTTTAGGTTTAAACTTTAGTGATTATAATTTGCTTTATATAAAAACAAGAAAAGTCAGAATTTTGAACATTTTTATCTAAATGTTCTAATTCAGATAAATACATGCTTGTGTGATTGCATGTTCCAAACCTGAGTTTGTTAATAAGCAGCTTTCAGGAAGTCCACAACCTCATACTGTTTATAGCCTTTTGCCTGAGAAAAAAAAAAAAAAAGCTAATAATAATAAAATCTATTAATGAAAGCATGACAACATTATTAACATACAGTATCTTAACATACACATTTGTCATTTGCTTTGCCAACACAGAACACATTTACATTTAGAATTACTCATGGTCTGATGTCTGTACCTTTACTCATGCCACTTCATGAATGAAATGGCCGTTGAACCAACTGAAGTCACCTATCATTTGTAAACATCAGATTGTTTAGTACACCACTAATACTATTTGGTGGAAGAATTGGTTGTGATTCCAGCATTCTTGCTTTTTAATAAATTGTCATTTGGCCATTTTTCTTTGCTTTACAGATTGGTGACATATTACAGCTGACTGACTGAAGGTTTGATAGTCAACAAGACACCTGTTGCCGTGATTAGATCCAGATTCCAGGAATATCTTTGCTGTTTCAATGTAATGTTGTTTGGGAGCATTTTAAAAGTTCATGAAAGTCCCTGAATGACTGGTCAGACCTGAGTAAACACTGCAGATGAAGGGGGTGAGATGAAATGTGTGTGGGTTTGTGTGTGAGAGAGTATCCTGCAGCTCATCACGGGAGAGGTGACCTCCACAACATCCTTACATCTGCAGACATAGAAAAGTGACATACAGAAAGACAAATAAATTATATTAAGTCTTATGAGTCGTCTGTGGTCCTCCAACATCTGTTTAATTGAATCTGTGTAAAACTATCTAGATTTTTACATGATTCAGAGATTGTGAGTGCTGCTTGTTCATGCAAAAGTTCATGCTGGGTGAATTTAGGGTAGACTCTCTTTTGGGTCACCATAATAATCTAGTCTCCAGAGCCCAGCAAGAAGTGTTTTGGAAATATGTTGTTTTGCTATCCATGATCAGGTTTTTAAAGGCAAGAATGGATTGGATCACCCTGATCCAATATGGAAGAAAAGAAAAAATAAATAAATGGACCAACTTAATAATAATTATAATTTGTTACAGCCAAACGTTTTAGTTTTAGTATTTGCTATTAGTATTTATTTAGTAAACCATTAGTATTTATGGCTTGGTTCAAAATTAATCAAACATATTTATTTTCTCAAAGACAAAAACACTCACACAAAGTAAAACACAAAGTAAAAAAGATTATTTATTTCAAAGACCATACCATACTTCATACAAAATCCAAAATGTTACTTAATATTATGTTATGTTATACTTAGCTGTTATAGCTTATATGTGACCCTGGACCACAAAACCAGTCTTAAGTCGCAGGGGTATATTTGTAGCAATAGCCAAAAATACATTGTATGGGTCAAAATTATCAATTTTTCTTTTATGCCAAAAATCATTAGGATATTAAGTAAAGATCATGTTCCATGAAGATATTTTGTAAAATTTATTACCATAAATATATTAAAACTTAATTTTTGTTTAGTAATATGCATTGCTAAGAGCTTCATTTGGAACACTTTAAAGGTGATTTTCTCAGTGTGTTGATTTTTTCTCAGATTCCAGATTTTCAAATAGTTGTATCTCGGCCAAATATTGTCCGATTCTAACAAACCAAACGTCAATGGAAAGCTTATTTATTCAGCTTTCAGAATAAATTACACTTATGACTGGTTTTGTGGTCCAGGGTCACATATTATATTATATAATTACCTTTAATAAAACATTTTGTTAGTACATTTCTAATGTAGTTTAAGTACTATGAATAATATTTATTAATAAATAATAATTTATTGTGATGTCTTTTTAAAATATGCATCATAGTTTCTCTTTTGCACAAAAAAACAAAAAATATCCCACAATAATTTCTGCAGTTAGACAAGCCAGCATGTGTTCTTCACAGCAATACTGTGGTGTCTAGTGAAGACTATTTAACCAAAATAGTTTCTTTTAATTTTTTCTATGTGAAGTATGATTTACTTTTAGACAAATTTGAGACTTTTCAGATTTTTATGACATTGTAGTTTCACTGCAGATACAAACTTTTCCAGATTATCTCATTTGAATTACCAGTGCTATAAATGAGACTATATGTCACAATGTAGGCTATTGGCTATGTAAAGAACAACAGGTAGAACAGGCAGCATTGGGTCACTTTAAGTGTTTGATTTGAAGAGACAGAAAATAGCACAAAATAAAGATTATCACATCCTATGTTTTTTAATTTTGACTGGTTCATATCTAATAATTATGTCATCATAATTAGTACAGTGATACATGACGGTTAACAATATTTATTTATTTAATTATTTTGATATTGGGACAGCTTTCTTGCTTTCTTTCTTTCTTTATATTTATTTTATTTATTTACTGTACTGAAAAGCTAGAATCCTACTTCTGCTTTATCTATTTTATCACTAACAATCATTTTTAAAGCAGATCACTGCTCAGGTTTAATAAATCGCTGCCCATCGCCCACCGGTGGCAGACGTCAAGACTTGCAGAGACAAGCAAGGAGACCTAAGAAATCATTGTTAACTCAGTTTAATCGGATTCAATGTCATTTCAATACCAGCCATAGGATAAGGGTGTGGAGCAGAGGTACAGCCGGCAATTAATATTGAAGCAGGACTTGAAATGTATTATGAGCCCTGTCTAAATTGTAGGAAACTTGCGGTCATTGGTTGTACAGGCTTGATTAGAGCCTTATAGCTGTTTCAGTACAATGCAACAAGGTTTTTAGGTCTCGCTTTTAATGTAAATCCATGGGATTTTGTTTTATTGTCCACCAGATGAAAGTCTACTCAATTAGAAAAGTAATTTGAAAACGTATTAACAAAGACCACAAATTAAACCTTCTTAGGAGTCTTATTAATCTTAGTAGCATGACTCGGAGTGATACTTATTTTGTACTAATATGAAATAATGCAGCAGTCTCATGTAGTATCTGGGTGTTTTTGTTCACTTATCTATTTCAGGTGCTTCAGACCTGAGTTTGGCCCTACCCAGCCCGACCTTTCACAAATCTGGTGGCAGTCGCTCTTCCAGTTTGTTCTGTTTCTCTTCACTAGTCAGAGTATCTGCCAGACATGAAACTTGAATCAGGTAGGGCTGGTTTAGAAAACACACCTTTCTTTTCTCTTGTTCCCCTTTTTACATATTTTTACTATTCATTTTGACATCTTTATTTTAAAAAAGTAATCACAGATCCAAGCAAATCTTGTATGCCCAGAAATCCCGCTAGGAAATGTCTCCCTGTGTCACTGTATTTAAAGGAAAGTGTTTTCCATCAGGCTCTAATGACTCAGAGCGAGACCGAAAGCTGCTCCCAGGTCAGTTGAACCTGTCATTGTTTTTAAAAGGGGGCAACATGTTTGGACTTGTACGGCAAACAGAAGAGACGTGGAACGCCGGCGTTTCACTGACGGCTCCATAAACACGACTCTAGCAGGAGAATGCGCATTTTGAGACATGGACCACAAGTAAAAATAAAAAAAAATCTGTGAATTAACTCTTTAATGGCTTTGAATGCAAATGAAGGCAAACATTTATGAGAGACTGTTTAAAAAAAAAAAAAAAAAGTCACCTCGTGATTAATCTTATTAAGCCTTTCTAATCATTCTGTCTCTCGACACTGTGCTAATTTTTAGACACCCCCTTAAACTCTCTTAATGAGGTTGACACCACGTGTAGTTCTGATCATGTGTTGCACCACAGAAAGAGAATAATAAGACGTTTAGAGGCTGTTGATGGTCCATGGAGGATCTGAGTAAAAAAAGGGGGAGATTTTGTCCTAGTTTCCTGTGTTGTGGCATAATTTGCTTTGATAGATTATAACGTGGTCATTGAGATACATTTTTATTAGTGTGTTAACTGCCATATAGGCCAGTGTTTTGTACTGTGTCATCTGGCTAGCAGTCATTACGAACTGGAAAACTGATGAAGAACACAGTAAAATGAACATTACAGGAAGAGCTGGTTTAGACGATCTGTAAAATTCTACTAATCTGACTGAAGTTTTAAACTCACATAGTCTGAATTGCAAAAAATTTTTGAGTTTGTGATTGTGAGGAAAACAGGGATGTGCAAAGCTATGAACACTTTGCACAGCCCTTCAGTGGGTGATTTTTTTTTTTTTTTTTTTAATTAAAAAAAAAAACACTTTGAAGAAATGATGCAAGCAATAAATAAAAGTAAAAAAACTTTTAAAAATCTAGTTTAGAATGTGTAATCTTTGCGCATCGGATTAATATGGTTTAAGTTATGGTCATATGCTTGTTTCATATGGATTTTATTAGACATTTTATTAGTTTTATTATGAGTGAATGAATTATTATTAATTTATTTCCTAATAAACAATAATAACAATAAAAATGCCAAACTGCCTAATAATTAGCCTTCCTAAACTAGCATTATTTTAATGATTTTATTTTTTATTTTGGTCACACTTTATTTTAAGGTCCAATTCTCGCTATTAACAAACAATTACCTATGACTTTTCCATCAATAAACTCTTAATTTGCTGCTTATTAATAGTTAGTAAGGTAGTTATTAAGTTTAAGTATTGGGTATGACTAGGGATGTAGAATATGGTCATGCAGAATATGTGCTTTATAAGTACTAATAAACAGCCAATGTATTAATAATAGGTATGCTAATGAGCAACTAGTTAATAGTGAGAATTGGTCCCATACTAAAGTGTTACCTTTATTTGTTATTATATTTTATCAGGACAGGTGTATCACCCTGACATTTTTGTCTATTTGCTCCATAAATTTTATTTTTTTTAAAAAGTCGTAATGAAATTTTAATTCAGAAATTAAAACATGCTTATAATAGAAGAGGTGTATTCAAGTTATTGTAAGTATGAACTGCATTTTGAATGCATGTTTAAATGATGTTTAAATGTCTTGAAATGTATTGTTGAAGATGGTGAATTAGTGCTTTAATGGCTGTAAAGGCTGTGAGATGTTAAAGGATAACATCTTCATGTCACAGTAGCCCAGGACAGGCATTTAGAAGAAGAAAAAAAATAATAAAATTCATAGTGGCTCAGCCAATCATCGATTGAGATGGAGCATAAAAATCTTGATCGCTTCAGTAGGTTCTTCTCAGAATTACAGGGAGATTGGCAGCGAGATTACGCAAGATCATGTTGTTTCCTGGATGACTTTGATTTCTCATATTTCTAAACGTACACAAATATGTCCATTAATTGGGAAAAAATGGACAAGTACAAAACTAATCATTTTAGACTGTAATGGACAATGTTTAAATAAAGCTCTACAAGGAAAGAATGCCATGGCTGCTATAAACTGCTCAATAATTGATGCGAACAAAACTAAAATGGTAATTGCATAAAAGGCGAAAGCTGTAGAGGACTTGAAGCACCTTAGTGATGTCAGTCTGAGTAAAGGGAAGAAATGTGTTACATGATAAAAGACCTGTTATACAACATGCCCACACACAGCTCCACACCCGCGCACTAGCTAGGCAAAAACAACGACAAAATAGGCAGTTACAGCAACACATTCAGTTACATATACATTAAAACAAGAATTCTAATGCATAAAGTATCACGCTAAACCATCCGGCCTTATAGGCCTGTCTACACAAAACACACACACACACACAAAAAAAGATATTTTGGTGAATGTGGGTAACCAAACAGTTGTTGGTGCCCATTGACTTCCATAGTATGGGGGAAAAAATTAATAAATACATGCTATGGAAATCAATGGGGACCAGAAACTGTTTGGTTGCTCACATTCTTCAAAAAAACTTCTTGTGTGTTCGGCAGAAGAAAGAAATTCATACAGGTTTGGAACAACTTGAGGGTGAATAAATGATTACAGAATTTTCTGTTTTGAGTGCACTATCACTTTAAGCAGCAAATCAGCATATTAGAATGATTTCTGAAGGATCGTGTGACACTGAAGACTGGAGTAATGGCTGCTCAGAATTCAGCTTTGCCAACAAGAATAAATTACATTTTAAAATATATTAAAATGGAAAACAGTTATTAAAAAATCACAATATTAATGGTTTACTCTAGCTATAGAGTGTTGCTTTAAGGAATGTGTGATGTGTCCTTTAAAATAATTGTCGGAACTGGTCTTAAAACTCGTCTGAAACAGGTATTTGGATATTTGTTTGGAGGAAGTCTCTGAATGGCAGATGGTCCGACCTGACTGAATGTGAAGAATTATCTCGCGTGTAAGCATCTTTAACAAAGACTTACACAGTCATTGCATAGGCAGGCATCTCTGTCTTACTGTAAACACCCAAATGCTTGTCATTCCCCGTTTGGCCTCTAAAGCCTCAATGCGGATGTCATCCAGCAGGTCAGCGTGGTTGTCACAGGCCGTTACTGCTGCCGCATGTCTCCAAAATAACCCCCTCCATAAGAGCCTTCAAAAAGACCTTGACTTGATGGGAGAATAAATCTCATTTAAGCATCTGAAATATTAATATTAATATTAATGCAGCATTATTTGAACCATGAAACAGCATTTACAAGCCATTTTAAATTCATAACATAATATAATGAAACAAAATAATGAACAAGAAAAAATGTAGGGTGGGAATTTCATATAGTGGTAATGCCTCTTTTTCAACATCTTTAGCTTTTATTGCCACATTTTTACAATACAGTTTAGAAAATTACAGTCATGTTAACACGTTTTATTAGTATTAATGGAATGTTTTATGCAACTGTTTTATGACAAGCATATTTAATTTCTAAAAAATGTTTCTATAATTTCTAATTTAAACATGTAAATATGTGAATTAAATATTTATAATTATAATTAAATATTTACTATTCTTGAAAGAAACATTTTTTCTTTTTTAAATAAAACTGTACAAAGCTACTATAATGCTTATTAATTATTATTATTATTATTAAAATTAAAGTAATGTGGTGTGACCAACATGTAGAAATATGCAAATAAATAAATTCTCTTATATCATATAATTTTATATTTTTAGGTTAGTTTAGGTAAAATATCATATTTCATATAGTGCGACCCAAAAATATAATGTAGCAATATTTTTTTTCATTTAGAATTAATAATAATAATCATGATAATATTCTTGTATTTAAAGAAAAATTGTATTACTTTTTATTGATTGATTACACCACATGACATTTTTCAAATCATATGAAAGCTAAATAAATGCATTTCTACATTTCTAAGATTTTGTTTACAATTTTTTTTTTTTTTTTTTACAAATTACAAATTTTTGAATACAAACTGTATTTAAAAACAATTACCCATGCAAAACCTAAACACTGTGTATCAAGACTCTTAAATATCATATAATTTTATCTTTTTGGTAAGGTTTTCATTTTTCATGGACACTCTCGTTTGTTATTGACCCACAAAAAGTAGAGTCTATCATGAGTTCATGCTGATTTGTGGAGAAGCACAGCCTGGCTTTATATGATCCTTTTATTAACAGACACCACAAGCTTTTTAATGTTTTAATTTTACACTTTCTTGTGAAGTGTCCCATTGGGATGACCAGCCCATCACATCGCCGCATTGTTATACTTGAGGGTGTGTGTGGCCCAGTAGTCCCACAGAGAAAAGAATTAACGACGCTGAAGATTAAATTAAAGCCCTGGTGGACCCCACGCCTGCTACGGCACATCTGGAGCTGCTACCAAACATCAGCATGCTCAAGGACGTTTCAGAGACATCGCAAGCACAGACACTGTAGTTTAAGATCAAATCTACTTGATAGCTAGCCGAAAAGCTAAGCCAATAATAGTTCACTAAACTCCAGAAGCTGCATATATATAACATAACATAATAGGCAGCCGTGAATGATTACTCAAACTTTGGTCAGCTACTACAGACGTCTATGAGGTTATTTACAACATACGCAACTGGTAAACATCTACAATTTTTCATTTTAGACTACTGCAACAACTTACAAAGAGCATATATTACCAATAAGATGTCCACTGATTTATCCATATTTCCACTGCAGTTTAATCTGATTCTGAATATTAAGGTTGAGACTATAAACGAACGTGAAGAGGCATCATAAAAAAACAGAAGCTTATGTGAAGGATCTGCCATAAAAACCGAGGTCGTTAAAGAAGATAAAAAAATATGAGGCACCGCATGGCAAAAGAGCCAGATTGAGGTAGTAAATACCTGCTCCTTCCCCCATGCTGAGCTTAATAGAGGTGGCGTAAACACTAATGCCAACTCCTGGCTTTTTTGTAAAGAATTAGACATGCTCCATAACTCTGTCTCATTACATACAGACCAAATAACAGCATCTGACCAAATAATCCACTACAGCAAATTTGTGAAGTGCTCAAAAAGCGTAACGTCTGCATGTGAATTAAACTCTCAAGACATGTAGCAGATTTCGGTTTACTGCAAATGTTTTGTCACTTCAGATTAAAGATATTTGACATTAATACGTGGCATTATCACACTGCCTTATCAGCGGTAATTGTGCTGGGTCGCCACACAGTGTCTCAGTTAACTAAAGAGTAAGAAATGCTCATTTTCACACCAGAAAAAAAAAATTAGATATATTTACAACATGGAGTTGACATTAAATCAAAAACAGTGGGGACAGTCTTGTAATATGACATGCCATACTAATTCATGTAGAGTTATCATAGTATGAAAGCCCATTTTCTCATAAGAAAAAAAAAAATCATGCTTTGGTAAATGGTAATTATGACATAAAAAGTCTAAATTATGAGATTGTGTACTATGTTAAAGATAATAGAAAAAACATAATTATGACAAAAGTATACTTTTTGACAATTTATCTCATAATTATGATTCCTATAATTCCTTATCACTATCATTTTGACTTAGTATCTAAACAGTTTTACTTTTTATGCCATAATTATGACTTAGTATCACATCATCTTGTAATTTTATCTCACAATTTTAGTAAGTACTTAGAATTATGACTTGCTATCTCATGCTTTTGACTTTTTATGACATAATTATGAATAAGACATAATTATGACTTGGTATCTTATCATTTTGACATTTTATGTCATAATTATTACTTCCTATCGCATGCTTTTGACTTTTTATGACATAATTATGACTTTGTATCTCATAGTTTTGAATTTTTATGCCATGACTTAGTGTCTCCTAATTTTGACATTTTATGCTATAATTCTGATTTAGTATATCATAATTTAGATTTTTTTTATGCCATAATTATATTTTAGTATCTCGTAATTTTGGCATTTTAAGCCATAATTATGACATAATTATGACTTCGTATTTCATAATTTTGACATTTATGCCACAACTTAACATCTCATAATTTTTACTTTTTATGCCATAATTATGACTTAGTATCACATAATTTTTGACATTTTATCTCACAATTATGACTTGCCATTTCATGCTTTTGATTTTTATGCCATAATTATGACTTGGCATCTCATCATTTTGACATTTTATGTCAGTTATGACTTGGCATCTCAAAATTTTGACTTCTTATCTTATAATTTTGACTTACTTCCTCATATTTTTTCTCACAATTTGAATTTTTAATCACATGATTATGACTTTTTGTCATAATTATGAATGACCAAAGCTATTTCTGTTCTTCGGTGAAAGAAATGGGATTTATACAGTATATTGAGAGGCTATATGGAATATTTGTACTTTTTTCAGGCATCAGTAACTTCATAGACAGATTTCTAATAGCAACAGTGCATAAATGTTGGGAGAAATCCTGGGATTACGCTCAGTGTCGACTTCAGCATTGGCAGGTTTGGTGAGGCGAATGCTTTAAAGCTTTCAGGATCCACTTTGGTGACAAGATTGCCTCTGTACAGATTGTGATAAAAATAGAGGCAACCCACCCTGAGGCATATTTTCTTGTCCATTGCTCAATTCACACAGTCTTTCAATAATTTTACATGTCCTTTATGGTGCTTCATAGTATTTTTCCTCAGGTTCTAATCATTTCAGTTGTGTCACCCTTCACTGGAACACCTTTTATGGGCCGACTGAACGTGTGCTGACTTGTTTAACGAGTGATGTACAAGATTGTTACATGTTTGTTCTGTCTGTGTTTACGTCACTCTGAACAACAGACTTGACTAATTAAACAGTTAAATATGAAAGCCAGAATTAGATTGTGGTTCAGCAGTTTTGTGTAAATAAATGTATGTATTTTTTACACCGTGCTGGGTAAAATGTTATATTCTATGTGTTTTGAAATAAACAAATATGACAAATATATGATTGTATCATGTACATACTGCACTTACAAAGGCCACAAAATCGTTTATGTGAACGGAAGGCTCTCACCTCGAAGAAGACAAGCTGTCCTCCTTCGACCAACAGCGCCCTCCAGAGGTTGTCGTCAGGCTTCATCTCACATTTTATTGTGTTATTTACCCCCAAAAGAAAATGAAAACGCACTGTTAATGGCTACTGTTTAAAATCTTTTGAACCCAGAATTATTTACAGTATATGTAGAAGATCAAATGTACCTATAATCAGGTCAACCGTATTATTTAAAATATTGTAGTAAAAATATTAAAGTACTTTTTATTCTTTTTATTCAAAACCCTGTATAATGATTTATATACAGTATGCTACAAATTCAATAATCGTTAATAATGTTGAATTACATATTGCTGGTCTCTTCGATGGATGGTTTACAACAAATGCAAATATTCCCTCCAATTAGTTTATTACACAAATTATTTGGTCTATTGTTTATACTTAAATTATATTAAAATAATTTGGTATTATTTTAAGGCAAGACACTACATGTAAATAGGGTAAAAAAAAAATATTATATGTTATAATAAATATATGTTATAAAAAAATATAACACTAATATAATACCATACTTTCTCCAGGTTAATCACGGCACAATAAGACTATTATTGTAATACAAGTTTCTGATCTTGTTTAAATATGGAAATGAGGCAATTGCACTAATTCTCAACTAAATATGGGCTAATTTGCATACTTTCCAAGAACAGAATATTGGCAGGTTTCCTGTTGATATATTACAATTAACATGTAAATAGTAATAGATAGATAGATAGATAGATAGATAGATAGATGGATAGATGGATAGATGGATAGATAGATAGATAGATAGATAGATAGATAGATAGATAGATAGATAGATAGATAGATAGATAGATAGATAGATAACAACAACAACAAAAAACAGTTAGCTCTTTTCAAATGGACATATTGTTTGTAGACAATGAGAGATGGGTGGACCTAAGGTTTTCTCTAAAAAAAGGAAAGTCAGGGGGATTTTAGTCCATTTTAGGTCCCGTCTGCCTGAGCAGCGGGACGCCCCCTCAAGTGAAAGGCAAAGTGCAGATGATTACGCTCTTTAGAGAGCAGGAGGTGGGATGAGCAAATGTTGTGAAGATGCAGAATTCAGACTGGATGTGCACCATGTTAGCGGGGGTTATCGAGGGGCGCGCTGGGGGATTTTGCCCATTTAAACACAGACAGTGGCCAGATTTGCACGACCTCCATGTCCTAATTAAAAACGGGTGGCTTATCCTAAAAGCGCATAAATATTCATGCGGCCCCAAAGTGCCGTTACATTGGGCCACCCTTGTTAGGTGAACAGATGAGCTAATAGAGCCATGCGGCTGCTTATAGCTTGTTGAAAAGATTGCTTTAATCTCTCCATTTTTAAAAAGAAATCCCTCCCAAGCCTCATGACATCCTCCCAGTGAATAAAGACACGGAGGAGGGTGCAGCCCAGGCCTTGTTCAGTGGATCAATAGAACAGCAGGGGCCAAAGCAGCCCAACACACACACACACACACACACAAGAGGCCCAACTGTTCAAAGCAGCTCCCCCATCAGATGAGCCAAAGCATATGTTTGTGATCATTTAAATGTAAGGGTGCCATAAGAAAACAAACAATATGCTTAAAAGACAAAGTATCATTTACCAAACAATGTTGCTATGGGTATGAATGAGACAGATAGATGTGTTGTTTGACAAGTCATTCACAAAATAAATCATCTTTGATCATTAGTCATTTGATCAGTGGTCTTTCTTTAGCACTGTAATCAGTCATCTGTGGCAATTCTTCAAAACTCTAATCCTAATATAACATTAATATAACGTAACTTGTTACAATTGTTAAATAGTAATGCATTAGATAACATTTTTACATCAGTTATTAATCTATTGATGTCAGTTTTAAAAATATTGTGCATTGTTGATTTATTACTGTTAGTATTATGTTCATGTTAATTTCTACTACTTACATGCTAAATACAGTAAAAACTGAAATATTGATAAAAAAAATACAATTTAAAATGAGTTTTCTTTTTAATATATTTTGAAATGTAATTTATTCCTGTAATTGCAAACCTGAAAAGCATCATTACTTCAGTCTTAAATGTCGTATGATTCATTAGAATTCATTCTAATGCTGATTTAGTGCTCAAGTAACATTTCTTCATCAATATTGAAAACAGTTGTGCTGCTCAATACTTTTGTGGAAAATTGTGATAATGTTTGTTTTTTTTATTATTATGTTTGTTTGCTTGGATTCTATGATAAATAGAAGGGTCAAAAGAACAGCATTTATTTCATAAACAGATCTTGCTACCACTTTGATATTTTTTTCCCAATAAATAAATCTATACTGCCCTCAATATTTTTAACAGTTTGAACCAGCACTATCGGAGGGACATTTTGAGAAGATGAAGAAACAGCACCCTCCTACAGGGTTACAGGGGAGAAACATCTAAAAAAAATTAATAATAAAAAAAAAAAAAAAAAATCTTACTGTTTGTTTAACCATTAAGGTTGAACTTCTGTGCAACTAGAATTAACAAACACAATTAACAAAAAATAATGACTTCAATTTTCAAATAGGTTTTCTGAACACTTCCCTATCTGCTGCTGGTCGGGCAAAAAGATGCAATACTGAATATAATATATAATGTGAAATATAATTTATGCATTTTTGGACACTTTAGTCATTTTCTCTTTGCACATGAGAAATGTATTTAACATTTTTGCAACAAAACATATTTATTGTCTTTTAATGTCACACTGACACTACAAAAAGACAGTACAGGCTTGTGTTGATTTGCATGTTTCAACAGCATAAACATATGCTTTCATATTTGTATTGCTAAATAAAACAATTTAATTGAAACGTTTTCTGAGGTGAATTCAACCATGAATATGTATGAATACGAAACACTGAATTGCAGACGAACAAAAATAGAGAACAAGAAAACACTGATGCTCCACTACATTTTGGATTACAAACACATTGTTTCTGATAGTTACTCAAAGGGAAACTGGTTGTTTTAATTAAATATAACTTTTGAACCATCAAACTTTTTTTGGTTTGCTTCTCTGTAAATTACAGTATGTATCCTTCCTCTTCACTGCGGTTAAAACTGTATTTGCTTTTTAAAAATACATTCACATTTAGGTGACAGCACTGAGGTGATACTGAATCTGATACATGTGAACACATTAAGAACACTGAATGAAGACAACAGCCATTAGTCCTGACAGCTACAACTATCTAAATTCATTCTAAATCTAAACAATAAATATATCATATTCAAATGAGGTGTATTATTTAACATCAGCAGTTACAGTACCTTGTACTGTAATATAGTCTGAATCATGTGCTTGTACATAAATAGTGTGTTTGATTGTTTTATAATTGTTCATCATCACAATACATTCTTAACTGATTGCTTAACTGTTTTAGAGGGACGGGCTTAAAAGGTATGGCTTGTGCTTTTTATGTTTTAAGTGGATGTTTGTCCAAGTAAGGAAAATCTGCAATAGGTCAGGTAAAAACTGGATGGACGATAATGGCAAGAAGTGACAGCTAGCAGGACGGCCTCCTCAGAATCTTGGACATGCAGTAAACTCGATATACTCGCCATTCTAGAGAGCAGACAGAGAATAATGTAATATAAGCACACTTTAAATGCAAAAAATACAGACTGCAGTCACAGTATTTATCAGTTTAACAACTTTCTTTTTAAGAACACATTAAAGCAGCTCTCAAAACTATTTTCTGTTCCGTCCAGACCAACGTCTCCATCTGTGAATTAATGCATCAGCTTATGCACAATCCAGTTATATTTTTTTGCTAATTTATGAACATAAGAATGGTCTAACATTGTCCAATCACAGCACAGCTCAGTGTAAACTACGACTGCACCTGTGTGCTGAATGCTATACAGCTCAACACACAATTTACCTCCTCCTCATCCTCCTCAAATACTGGCTGCAAGAAAAAGACGAGGGATTTTTTGTTAACTTAGCTGTTGATTTTTGGTAACTTCACTTACACACCAATCATGCCACAAAGACTGAACATGAGCACATGCACTTACAAGTCTTCATCACAGCGATGGATGTTTTACAATACAGGACCACTTACTCACTGTGTATCTGAAGGTAATGAATAATGCCTTTCAAAATTAATTACTGTATGCCAAAACCTGTTTTTCTGTGAGAAATCAACTCACAACCTTTCAAGCACTTCCACATCACTCTGAAGCATGCACATTTTTTAAACAATAAATACTGAGTGTGTGTGTGTATATATGCATAGAGAGATTGTTTTTCCACATGAAATGAAATGACAGATGTATTTTTATTTTTACTCTGATGAGTGAAATGACTTTTTACCTCATTACCATCATCTGTCTGATGCTGAAAAGTTAAGAGTATTAGTAAACGGATCAATTATTTAAAAAAAATAAAGCTTAGTTATTCTTAAACCCCTTAATGTTTATGTTCAGAATACTTAATATATAATATTTATTAGTCTACCTGACTATACAGTGTATTTCAGTTGTCCATGACTTACTTGAGTAATGCACATGCTATATAAACAAATTAATATTTCAAACAGCATATTCCTTATGCATGCAGCTTTGATGGAATGCATGCAATTCCAAAAATGCATGTCATACCACAGAACCATTTAAAATAAACCATTCAATTCAAAAATTTCAAATGGTTTTGAAATTGTGGTCTAAGCATCAAGTATAAGATAATATCATAATATTATTTCAATCTTTATAACTGAAAATGTACATGTGTTAGTTGTACAAACCTGAGTTTGGTACAGAGTAGCCTGCTTTAAGAACTTAACAACCTCCTCACATCCAGTGGCTGTTGCCTGAAGAGAACAACACAAACATTTTAGCCAATGCAACACTACATCAAAATGTCTTGCAAGTTCATTCATATAGCTATGTGAATGGAACATCACTGAAGGTAGTAATTGTTTGGTTATAATTCTTTATTTCATACAAATCCCTATAAACTCACCACTTCAATGGGCGTCTGTCCATCATAACTGCACATGGTCATATCAACCCCAGCTAACTGCCAAATCTCCAATGCTTCTAAGTCGCCACTCGCCGCAAGACTGTAAGACACACAGTAAATGGGCAATCATCAAAACAGTAGATAACCAGTTCTGCTGTGTGTTCAATACACTGAACTGTTCATCATTTAAAAAAAAAAGATTTTGTTGAATTGTATATTAATGTACCATTTGGAAAACCACTCTATAAGAATAGTAATAAAATAAATTAATAATAATAATAAAAAATACAACATTTGTGCTATCACATTTCTGTGCCCACAAGTTTATAAAAGCAATAAGAAAAAGAAGGACTGAGAAGAAATGTGTGTATGTAAATGAGACCTGCACAACTCCGTTCCAGCATCCTCCATTTCCTCCCGGGAAAAATGAGCTCCAGTCTTCCTCAGCAGTTTCACAACATCCTTATGCCTACAGACATAGAAAGGTTTCATATACAGTCACATATGTCTTAATTGACTAAATCTTTTGTGTTTCATGGAAGAAAGTAATTCATACTGTTTCAGAATGGAAGTTGAGTAAACACTATCCTAACTATGAATAACGATATGGTGAGTTGCATTTAGCAATGTTTTTTTTTTTTTTTCTGCCGTCTACAACCCTGTGAAAACAGACTTTTTGTGACACAACCCATCAGTTAAAAACCACCAGTCTAGCTCTTCTTAAAGACTAACTTATGGAAATTACTTCTGCAGGTCTCAAAAAGCATTTGGACACTAAAATCAGTCTTACCTGAAGCGAATAGCATTGCGAAGAGGTGTATCACCAAAGCGATCCCTGGCATAGACAGTGGCCCCTTTACCCAGCAGATACTCCACCACTTTCAGATGGCCCTCACACGCGGCGATGTGCAGGGGAGTGCGGCCATCATAATCTGCCATGCTCAAGTCAGTACCCTATATAGAAAAGATTAGTCATGTTCTGTATCGTGTTTTGCTGGACTACATTTGGTAGTACAAACCTTGTATGAATGCTCCTAGATCACTTTTAATATATTCAGATACAAAAAGGTGGAATGGGATTGGAACAAATTGCAGGGCTGACTAGAACCTGCATAACCCATACAAGAATGGTTTAACGTATCTGCAGCAGTATATTAGGTATTTCAAATTTTTAATAAACCAATATTTTCAAAATAATAACTGCAAAAGAACTATAATGTCTAAATGCTGAGCACGATTTGAACAGGTATCAATATCTTACCATTTCCCTTATGGCATCTAAAGCTTCAATGTCTCCGATTTTAGAAGCAACACAGACCAGAGTGGGCGTTAGTGCATCTCGAATGGCTTCAAGCTCCTGTGGACATTAATATTATACATTAACCATTGACCATGATTTTACCATGTAGAGCTATACAAACTCTATACAAATTCACTATAAATAAATCCTGAATTATCTGCAAACACCCTCCATTGTTTTTGCACCCTAATTACTAAAATTAATTATGCTAATTTGGTTACAGTGCACATATGCACAAATCATCATAGTTTACACTAAAATATATTGTACCAAACTGACAAAGCTGTTTGTGTATAATAGGGCTGTACAGTAATTGTTATTTTAACAGTGTGTGTGTGTGTGTGTCGACAAAGAATTTGACATGAATGTAAGATCATGCATACATCTAGATACGAAAAAAAATCCCAGTATAAACTTAAAAATGTCCCTAGAAATCAATTTAAATGTAAAAGTTCATTTTTATCACTGCTGTTTATCATTGCACAGAATGTAAAGAATATTTTTAGGGGTCAGATGTCTATGACAGGCCTAAACCAGCCAAGTTACCAGCACAAAAACACAGTTATCAAATTATTATCAACAAAATCCCCCCAAAAATATCAGGATTTTGTCAATATCGCACACCCCTACACCTGAGTGTTTGAAATGCAAAGCACTGTTAGAAAATGGGAAACTGGATGTTACATTACCTCTTTACAGCTAATGCTGAGGGACTTGGCGATGACCTGAATAAATCGACTGTCACTGAGAGAAAGCTTTGCTCCGCCCAGGTCAGCTATCATCTCACCACGCAAATTGCGACTCAGCATCTTATAAAATAAATAAATAAATAAATTACAGTTTTCATTTAAAACAAGTAAAAATGTCTTGCATGTCTTCAAAAGAAAACCTTATTAAGAAGTTGGGAGAATCTAATCAAATGTGGTTTCGATTTAATTTTAATAGCCATTTTTGCATACCTTTTTCTTCTCTTCTATGCTGAGGTTTTGTTTTGCCAGCACATAAGAGAGTTTTGAAAGAGCAGCTTCTGGGGTCATATCACACCCAGCAACCAAACCGGCATCACTCAGAGCCTGAGAGGGAATATTAAAGGATTACACACTCCTGGAATACACCCACATGAGGCCTTTCTCAAGCAAACACCCATACCTGGCCGGTGGCGTATGAGGTTGTGACCGAGCCCCTGAGGCACTGGGTGCAGTTGATCATGATGACTCCTCTCTGGGTCGCTTTACGGATCTCATCCAGCAGGTCAGCACGGTTGTCAGGAGCGTTACCACTGCCGTAGGTCTCCAGTACGATCCCATCCATAGGAGGCTGCAAGAAGGCCCTGACCTGATGAGAGAGAAGATATGATAATGAACACGTTCATGTTATGAATGAAGAGATTTGTCAATAGTATGTGGCAAATAAAGGCAGACATTACCACACGGCCTTACTGTATCAGCAGTGATTCCTGGGAAGAGTCGCAGGAGACCCACATTACGGTTCATTTGTGTGTTGACAGTGAATTTGGAGGTTGTATTGGCTCTCCACACAGTATCCCAGTTAACTAAAGAGAAAGAAATAAAGCATAATATTTCAAATGACAGGTCTGAATAAAACTAGTAACATACAACAGCATCACTAACAAGGGAGCTGACATGAAATTTCAAGCAGTGTGACAAAATATATTTAATCTAAATGTAAACATTTCTTTATTATTTTTCTTTAAAATGTGTGTATAGTTATTGCATGTGCAGTTTTTTTTATTAATTATATTTTATTTATTCAGTATAATACTAATTGTGAGACAACATAGAATACTTGTGCTTTGCAATATTTTTTTTTTCAAAGCACAAGATAATGAAAGTGAACTGCAAAAATGTTTAAAAATTGTTAAAAAAAAAAGAAAGACGACCAGTGACAGCACTTAAAACATACATTTTCACTTAGACATTGAAATAAATTTAATGAATATACATTTGTCAGCTACCCAATGGTGAATTTTTGCAGTTTCATGCCAAATTTAGATTACAACTACTCAACATTTGTTACTCCCCATGTTTGTGATTAATGCATCTATGCATCATTAACAAGTTGAAGCATCATCATTTACTCATTTTAGTGATGTTCCAAACCATGCAAAAAGAAGCTCAAAAGCGCCATAAAAGTAACCTATAAAACTTATAAACTATTCAAAATTCTGAAATCATGTTAACTTTATGAAGAAAACAGCAGGAATTTAAGAGATTATACAATATAGCACAGAAGTCACATAGACCACTTTTAAGATACGTTTATGGCGTTACTTTTATCCTTTTTGAATCTTGAAAACCTCATTATAATTGCATAGAAAAGAGCAAGTACAGAAAGAAGCAGTAAATGGGAGCAGATTAATAGACCAAATTTTTATATTTGGGCGTAAACTAATATTTTAATTTAATAAAAATGGGACTATTTAGACTGTATAAATGTCGGCAGAACTGTAATCACTTTTAATGTCAACTTCAGCATTGGCTAATGGCGGCAGGTTTGGTGAGGTAAATGCGTTAAAACTTCCAGCATCCACTTTGGTGACACGGTTGCCCCTGTGCAGCTTATGATGAAAATAGAGGCAAACCTGTGAAGAAAGAAAGAAATTCACTCAATTCAAACTAGATAGATAGATAGATAGATAGATAGATAGATAGATAGATAGATAGATAGATAGATAGATAGATAGATAGATAGATAGATAGATAGATAGATGACTCACCTCTGGGATGACAAACTGTCCTGCTATCAACAGCGCCCCCAAGAGGTTGTCCCTCCCATCATTCCTCATCTCATAGATGGGCACCTGCCATATACAAGATGGTTGTGAAGCTATTAGTGAAGTCAGCACTCAGAATGTCTTTTTTCATTGCCGTAAGTTAAAATGTTAAATGGAGTAAAAAATGTATTTAGGCATAAATTATTGATTTATTAGTATGTTGGTGCACTGACAATTATTTAATGGAAACATCTGAGCCATAATAACTAAACTGCACATGTAGCTCTATAGGTAGTCTAAAAGCCCTATTCGGATGGGACTAGCCATATAAACTACGTTTGAGGTTTGATTCTTATCACCTGACATCTGAGATTGTCATGTACCATTTCAGACAGGATTATGTTTATTACAGAGGTGGGAGGGTCTGTTTTGTACATCTGGGCGTTGCAGAGATCACAGACTCTGTATGCTTGCATTGCGTGTAGTCATTTGGATTGATTAACATTAGTATAACCAGTTTTACCACAAATACCATGGTGAAGCTATATGGCTAGTAAAGCAAAACCATGGTTAATTTGTGGTTACTTTAGTTTAACTATTTTATTTTTTTATTATGTTTAATTTTCATAAAGGTACATATGTAATTAAAACATTTTGTAATTAATTGCAGAAATAAATGTGAGTAATCTTACCTGACGCTGCTATTACAGTAGCCAGTCTTAAGAGTTTACGTAATCTGACTCTTGATTTTACTATTGTTAATTTTTTATTTATTTGTCAGGAAGCAAAGATATCACAAATGCGCGCAGTAAGAGCGTCTACGGTACTTCACGTTGGTCAAAACACACATGGAAACGCGTTGTGAAAAAAATATCATCGGCAATCACAGACATTCGCATTCGGACGGGATTAGTTTTCTCAGAGGATCACTGAGTTTGCTGAAAAACAGTTGATAATTTGCTCTGGAATTATTACAGAGGTTGTGCGAGAAAACACAGATGTGGCAGATTCGGATGGGATTAAAATAGCAAAGTTTCTCTAATGACCTCCTTTAAAACTAGTCCCGTCCGAATAGGACTTTAGACTATTCTTTAAAATCATTAATTTGTGTTCCATGAAAGAAAGAAACACAAGGGTGAGTAAATGATTTATGGGTGAACTATCCCTTCCAAACATGTTACCTGTGAGCCAGTGAGGATGACAGGCTTTCCCAGGTTCTCACACATGAAGGATAAGGCAGAGGCGGTGTAAGCCATTGTGTCTGTGCCGTGCAGGATGACAAAACCATCATATTGTTCGTAGTGTTTCTGTCAACATGAGAGAAAAAAAGAAAGTTGAAAATACCAACTGACAATCTGTTTTTCTGTTCACAGAACTATATTCAAGAAATTAGAAGATTACCAACAATTACAAATTTTAAAAAGTTCCCCTTTTAAAATACCATCATAAAAAAACTAATCATGATCAGTTCTGTTTACAAGTCATTACATTCAGTCGTGTCCAGCTCAGGGCTTGACAGTACGGCTGTAGGGAAGAAAAAAAACATATGCGCACCAACGGGAGTGACCCGTTCAAAGCTCAATAGTTGTATAATACAAGCAAAGTCCCAAAGTTTCACATAACAAATTTAGTACGGCTGTAGGGAAAAAAAAAAACATATGCGCACCAACGGGAGTGACCCGTTCAAAGCTCAATAGTTGTATAATACAAGCAAATCCCAAAGTTTCACACAACAAATTTTAAAACATAAAGATGGTTAAAAAGGGAGCACCTCAAGGTCTTTTCCAATAGTGGCCCAGTCATCTGTGGTCATATTGCAGGAGTCGAGGAGGGGAGAGTACTCTAAAACTGTATATACAATCCTCTTGTTCTGTTTGGACAGTCTGGAGTGGAAAAAAGGAGAGAAAATGATTTAAAAAGCATCAAAACTGTAATGTTTATTGTGAAAGACACCCAAACACTGACAACAAGCTCTTAATGTAAAGCAAAACTTCTTTTTTTAAACCAGCAAAGGCCATTATAGGCAAACATTGGTTAGTTTAGCTAGATCAACTAAAACAAAAAAGTGGATTATTTATTGACAGCGAGAGTTTGACTGATTTCAGAGCCGTCTCCTGTAGTTAAAGCAAAAACCATTTGCGTGTCAGTGGATGAGTAAATGTTATGAAGCAGCAGACTTCAGACTTTGCTCTTCAGGCGGCTCATGGTCTTACTGTAATGAAGAGGGGAGCCATGGGGGATTTTCCACATTTAGGAACCGAGAGTGAGCAGATTAGTGTGACCTGTCTTAATTAACAATGGGAAGCTTATCCTAAAACCACATACATAAATTGAGCCACCCTTGTTAGGTGTACAGATGAGCTAGAAGAGTAATAGATCTAATGCTAATAGAGATTTACCAAAAAGTAAAAGAAAATCCCAACTGACAAACACTAAAGACCTGAAGGAGGTGGCAGCTCAGACCTTATATGAGTTATAAAGCCCTTTAAGATAAACATTATCTTAGATAATAAGATATATCATTATAATAGAGGATCAGCAGAATGAGTGGACTTCCTGTTAAAATAACACACATTTGTATGGTCTATAATATTATCAGATGTGTAAAAATGAAAGAAACAGCATCCTACAAGACAGAAACAATTTTTAAGATTTTTTTAAATGTGTATTTTTAGCCTTTTTTTAATTAGATAGGGCAAGTAAATAATGACAACTTTAATTTTGGGATACAATAATAACAGAAACCAACCATCAAACTTGTATTTTGTACACAAATAGTTAAATACTGGATCTATGAATAGGACAAAACCTCCACAAACTTCTAAACTGATCACGTATTTTTGTGCACGTGTGTGGGAACTTACGGCAGCACCAGCGTGTTCTCTGGAGGTTTGTAGTATTCATAAAGTCTGGTCTGTTGTGCGTACTGCTCATCGTGCAGAATGTGGAGTTTGCGTAGAGTTTCAACGAGAGCATTAGGTTCTGGAGACAGAACTGCAAATACAGAAGAAAAGTCAGTAAAAATGTTATCAACGAAGACATATCTGATAACAAATCATCATATACAAAGTCATACATGTCATATTTGCAACCCTCAGGTTCTTTTGACCAGAATTTAGCAACAAGGACAAAAAGATACCATCCTGAATATTTGATTTTGCACATTTTGACATTCCCTATTATTGGGCAGTATATATATAAAAAAAACATTCTTGTATCACAGTGTCGGGTCTCGGGTCTGATCACCTGGGTTTTCTGTCTCTGTGTTCAGATGTTGTGTACGTGACTTTGTTTTGACAGCTCGCCACGTGCGCATTTTCAGCGTGATTGTTTCCCCGCCCTCCTTGTTTCTCTGCTTGTTAGCTCATCTTGTTTCACACCTGGTTCTAGTCATCTCATTAGCCTTCCCTTTATAGCTCCCTGTGTTACTCCGTCTTTTGTCAGACTGTTTGGTTAGTTCCATTGTTCTGACTGTCTCTAGTTGTATCGTTTACCTGTCCTGTCCTGTCTTGCTCTGTTCAGGCTCCAGTGCTCGTTGCTGCTAGTTAAATTTCTGTGCACTCAGATTCCTGTGGGCTCCCTTGGCTTCCGCCATTCCTGGGTCTTTGCAGACTCGCTAGTGGATCGCTCTACCTCTCGCTCGGGATAGCGAACAGCCTTGGCGGCTCCGTCTCCTCTGTTGTGGCTTGCTCCAGCCGCTACCATCCACCCAGCTGTGTGTGTAGGAAATCCCACATCCACGCAAGCCATCTGCGGGAGCGCTCCTCGCCTGTTATTGTTATTATTGTCTGCTCAATAAAGCCTCTGTTATTCCCGCATCTGAATCCAGCCTATTCCCTGACATCACAGTATTACTAATTTTCTACCATGTTAAGTTAATCAAAATTTTTAAAAATGGTTTATTATAACTATTTCTGACCCTGGACCACAAAACCAGTCATAAATAGCACGGTTATATTTGTAGCAACAGCCAAAAATACATTGTATGGGTCAAAATTATCGATTTCTCTTTTATGCCAAAAGTCATTAGGATATTAAGTAAAGATCATGTTCCATGAAGATATTTTGTAAATTTCCTACCGTAAATATATCAAAATTTAATTTTTGATTAGTAATATGCATTTCTAAGAACTTCATTTGGACAACTTTAAAAGCGATTTTTTTTTTTTTTGCACCCTCAGATTCCAGATTTTCAAATAGTTGTATCTCAGCCAAATATTGCCCTATCCTAACAAACCATACATCAATTATTCGGCTTTCATATGATGTATAAATCTCAATTTAAAAAAATTGACCCTTGTTTTGTGGTCCAGGGTCACATTTGGTAATGTACATTTATTAGATAATGAAATGTAACCCTAATAATCTCATGAAAAATCCTTTTTGGTGTCCAGAGAAGTAAAAGCACAATTGCATCATGCAGACCATAACAGCAGGTGTAAGGCTACAAAAAAAAAAAAAAAACAGCAGTCTGTTTCACATAACTTTAGTCTTGGAAAAAGATGTGCCCAGGTTTCCATTAAGGAAAGAAGAAAAAAACTGGACTTTTAAACAGAAGCTCTGTTCAGTCCACATACTGTATGATGATTGATTTTCACAGATCCTGTGTTTATGTAATGGAAGATAAAACTGTTTTGGGTGGAAAAAGTCAGTGTTTATTGTATTATGTAATGCGGATTCTGTCCTTGAACTTTGATAAACAATTTAGCAGAGCTGAATGTTTTTGTGTTTGACCTTGCAAATTCTTTAAAAGGCACTATCATTTTTGTTATCAGCGTTTTTTAGATAAGCTTTTTTTATATATATAAAGAACCAAGTTTGTTAACCTATTCAAGCAATATTGTGCAGGAAATGGTACTAGAGCCCAGCGTCGGGAAAGATAAACTACTGTTTACAGAGGGCAAATATTTGGACATTCTGTTCAAGGAATTACTAATAAAGTCATAAAACATGATCAGCATCCTTTTCAGTACTGTACTGAAAACCACTCTTGAAGGACTTTTCTCATTACCATGAATTACTTTATATAATCAAGTCACCAGTGCATTATACTGACTTTCAGCTGTGCAGTTTATTATTTGGATATATATGGAGATGTGTTCCTGCTTCTAATGTACATCCATTAATGTACAGCTGCAATTTTGGTTTATTACAATTAAAAACTTCCAACCTCTTTGCTCTCAAAGCAAAAATGTTAACACTGGACTGGACAAGTCATACTTGAAATTCATGAAATGATATTCTTTGAAAATCGTTAAAATTACTAGACGGACGTTAGCCATTTAAAGATGAAGTTACCAAAAAAATCCATCCATATTACTGTATAACAGGTTAATGACAATTCATGTTTTAGCACCCAATGTAAAATTGAAATTGTTTACATCTAACTGTACTGTTATTTTAGTCTTGATTTAGATTTGAAATAATCTAACACAGACTATAAAAGATTACTTATGCAAACAGAAAAAAAAGGTAATTATTTGCGCATGACCAAGTGGCAGTTATTGGAAGACAAATAAATGTACTTTTTCACAAAATAATTTGTAAATAAATAAATAATGTATAAAAAATAATAATATATGGCAAATTATTTGCCCACAAATACAAATTGCCGTTGAAAAATCCTAATTTTACTCATTTTAAAATAGAAACAGGTCAATACTTATATACGTCAAAAGAAATGAGAAATAAAAAGGCAAAAAAAGTGTAAATTATTGTAAAGCCTATAATGCATAAAATGTATATTTCTTGGCTATAGATTTTTATTTTGTTTCATTTTTCTTTTTTATATCATTGTATTTTTATCCTAATATTTAAGTTGATGTAACTGATATATAACTGTCTTTCTATGTTTATTGTTTAAAAGATTGCAATTAAAACATTTTTTTTAAAGTAGCGGCTCTTTTTAACAGGTTAGTTAAAAATTAAAATGACTAGACGGACATTAGCAATTTAAAGATGAAGTTACCAAAAAATCCAACCAAATTACTGTATAACTGGTTAATGACAATTCATGTTTTAACATTTTAATTGCTTACACCTAACTGTACTGTTATTTCAGTTTTGACTTGAAAATAAGCAAATAATCTAACACAGAAAAAAAAGATAACTGTAAATAAATAAATAAATAATATTTTAATATAATAAAAATAGTGAAATACAACTTAATTTTTGTGATAATTATGTTAAATTAAAAATTTGGTATATTGCGAACTTACTAATTATATAAATGTTAAATTCTTTAATGCAAACTAGCATGGAAAAAAATCCTATTTTTACTCATTTTAAAATTACCTGAAAGCAGGTAATTTTTTCCCATTGTTCTTTTTTTTATATATATACTTTTATCCTAATATTTGAGTTAATGTAACTGATATGTATATGTCTTTCTATCTTTCTATGTTTATTGTTTAAAAGATTGCAATTAAAAAACGTTTTAACAGGACAGTTAAAAGATATGGCATACATGGCACAGCATCATTTGTTTACAGATGCCACAAGCCACACTTGGAATGATAATTATCACACATAATGCCAATAATAAGCACTGGTGTCAAAAGTATTCACATTCATTACTCAGGTAGAAGTATAGATACTAGGGTTTAAAAAGACTTCTGTAGAAGTAGAAGTATCAACTCAAGCTTTTTACTCAAGTAAAAGTGTAAAAGTACTGGTTTCAAAACTACTTAAAGTATAAAAGTAAAAGTAATGTAAGGAAAAAAATGCCATTAAGGACAAAAGCTTAGGCCGTGCCACAGGGGCCTATAATATCAGGGGTGCACATAAGTTTTTCAGCCTGGTTCTCATATGAGAACCTGGAGATTTGGTTTGGTCCTCACACAGGCCATGACATGTAGTGTGACCCATAAAATATAACTCTAAAAAAATGTATTAATAATAGTGATAATAATATTATTACACTTCATTTATTTATTTATTGTTTTGTTTTGATATATATAAATGAACTAAAAAAAAATAAACTAAAT
Organism: Onychostoma macrolepis; assembly: GCF_012432095.1. Classification (NCBI taxonomy): domain Eukaryota; kingdom Metazoa; phylum Chordata; class Actinopteri; order Cypriniformes; family Cyprinidae; genus Onychostoma; species Onychostoma macrolepis. The sequence goes on from NC_081171.1 coordinate 22,731,284, forward strand.
AATCAAGTGTGATAATACAAATGCAATTATTTCATAGTAAACTTAAAAATAAAATGTTAATATTTTTATTATTATCATTATTATTATCATTCATTTTCAAACGTAAAATCAGCGAGCTTTTATTTTGGCGGGTTGCCGCGAGTAAATATTATGCGCTTCCGGGTTTAGCGCTGCTGATGGAAGAGCGTCAGTGTATGAAATGTCACAGACAGTTTTGCTTTGAAAACGGCAGCAGGTAGCCTAGATTATGCTTTCAGTTTGAATAGAAATCTTATACAGTACAGTTTGTCGATCTAAAATGGTAATTGTGCATTAACAGCTGTCAACCATGTCGGTACGCAAATGCGCTGTCAGAACTTATTTACGCAGCGCATACGAACCACTTATGTGCACCCCTGTCTATATACAATAAACATTAGTGCTGTCAAAATTAATGATTAATCCAAGTGATTAATAAACTCAATCCTGATACCTTCCTGGTTTGTACTATGCTCAATTCTATAGCTAATGGCAACAATGTCACATTAAACTAGAAGATGTAACAAACACTTTGGACTCAATGCTGTATGTACAACAACAGGGTAATCTACATCAGTTACATTTCGCTCGAGCTCTCTTCTTGAGTCTCTGCCACGGACATCTTCGTACTTGGCTACATACGTCTGCTATGTCCAGTGTTGGGGGTAACGAGTTACAAAGTTAGTATAGCCTACTTATCACAACATTGTCAATCGCAAACGCTAATTTATTCAAACGTCTCTCTACCGAACTACTTACTGTAGCTTAATTTGCGGAGGAGAAGAGAAAGGACCCGTTTGATAAATGAGCCAGTAGTGGAGAAATAATAACTTTTAAGAAATAATCTTTTTTGAGTAACGACCCTAACACTGGCTATATGTCCTAGCTGGAGTGTGAGGTGATTTGTGTCATGTGCAGGTGCGATGGATCGCGTACAAACCAATAAGGTGTCGGAATGGTATATGTTTACACTTCTCATCCAACCACAATCAAATTCACTCTCTCCGGACGGCGCGATTTATCTGGATAGGTAGTTATAGATACCCAAAATTTCTACTTAAGTAAGGTAACGAAGTATTTGTACTTCGTTACTTGACACCTCTGATAATAAGTTTCAACTTTAGCACGTCCAAATACATTTGGGACAACTGTAGATTTATCCTTAAGATTATCATTATCTCCAAAGACCCATGGGTTAATGTGGACCCCCACTATTTTAAACTGTTCCCACTGTGTCGTTGCATTGAAATGCGTGAAGGACATCAACAGATAATGCCATAAACGTGTCTGCAGTGCATATGTGAACCCTCATCAGTCAGGTGTGTGAGCGGTGCTGATACAGTTTACCGTTATTATGATACGTCATTCCTATGGTTCCGCCGGTGTTTATGACCAGGACCCTCGCCTCGATATTTGGGCTGATATCAGGTGACTCTGAGCTGCTGGAGTACCTCCTGCGAGTCTGACCCGCGGCGCTCCGGCTCTTCTGCGACTGAAACCCTTCTGGCTGACTTAACCTGCTGCGAGACAGCGCTCGACCCAGCGAGGTCATGCTTGCTGAAGACGGAGCCGACGCTGTAGTGTGTTTCCATTCCGCCATATCTGACTCACTTAGCTTCCCAAAACCGAGCG
>NC_081171.1:22733033-22805142 GCF_012432095.1 Onychostoma macrolepis
CATATAAAGGAAATAAATATATTTAATATATGTGAAAAATATTAAAAGCAGCCAAAATCAAATATTTAAATATATATTTTAATATATATTTACATATATTTTATAAAATATATTTTCTTCTATTTGAATTTAATATATTTAAATATATCAAAATATATTTATTAAAAATATATTTCAATCTATGTGACTTCTATATGGGAGTAGTACGACTAATAGACCTACCATTTATAAATACAGAGTTCATGTTTGACATGCTCACTGCTCACTGCAGTTGTGAAGAGCAAGCTGGGAAATAAGGGCATACGAATTCTGACATTCCAGCATGTAGGAACTCGTATATATTTAATTTAGTTTCACTTTGGCTAATATTTTTGTGTCATTAAAAACCCAGCATTTAAAGAATCATCAACTTTGAGCATGTTTTCCATTCTTTTTAAAATGAGAATTATCTAGATTCTCTTCAAGAAGTGTTGTCTCAGCCTGCTCGGTTAATTGAGCAATCCAGTTTATAAAAACTGAAATTAAAAATGAAGAAATGCATTTTGATGACCATGTAAGTTTTTACCTCACAAACAATTTTTTTTTTTTTTTGGCCTTATGCAATTTTCATAAAAGTTATTCAATGTAATCTGAGGTCATTTCTCTGAATTCTATATATAGTTTTTCTTTTTTGTTTGTTCTGTTTTTTTTTTCTTTTTTTTTTCTCAATTGTCCAGCGCCCTTATTGGCCCAACACAGTTTCACTTCATGTCTGCAACAAATAAAAGAGTAAATGTAAATCAGCATGATTAACTTCAACAGGCATCCTACCTGAATTCGCCTACTTCTTCTACAAAATAGACATGGATTTGCATTTTCTGGTAAGATTTGGAAAACATTTTTACATCAATTGTTCCGAAATTATGATACTCTTGTATTGATACAATTGTATAAGTAGCTATAAATTTCATTTCGTATATTTCCAGTTGCGTAAAATATAAATTTATGCTAATATAATAGTTTAAAATTAACGCATTGTCTCTTTAAGAGACTATTGGTTAGTTACGGGCGTTGATAGTTAGATGGAACTGCACTTTCATTAGGCATGACATTGCTGGATGTGTTTCAGTCGCAGAAGTCTCTCTGCCGGAGCGCCATGGGAAGGGGTCGTAGAAGAGTCTCTTGCGCCTCATCGGGGTCTCCTGAAATGAGCACCGATGTCGAGACGAGGGTCCTGGTTATAAACACCGGCGGAACCATCGGAATGGTCTTGCATGACGGCGGTAAACACCATCAGCTGAGCTCTTAACACCTGATTGCATTATGGTTCATAACTGCACTGGCACAGTCATTATTATAGATGTATTAAGTAGAGCATATTGCATACATGAAATTGAAAAAAAAGAAGAAGAAAAAAACTATAATAATGCATTACCAGATATATGCAAAAGAAATAATGCTAAAACTTCAAAAATCAGTTGTAATCAATTATAATTTACATTTAAAAATATATATATATATTTGTGTGGTGATGCATTCAGCCATTTTCACTTTCATTAAAACCTATGTTGAGTGAAATTTGCAGTCATAGTGTTTCTATTATGACAAATCTGGTTTCACTTTATTTTGTTGGCCCCTTATCACATTCTATTGACTGTAAGTAATGTTGCACCTACATTTCTACTAACTCTCATTAGAGTGTTAGTAGTTTATTAGTTGACTGGTAGGGTTAGATTAAGTTAACACGTTCTTGCAAAGTTACTTATAGTCAGTAGCATATCTGTTGGGAGACCAACGCAATAAGGAGTTAGTAGATATGAAGCAGACAGTCTACTAATACTCTTATGAGTTTGTTGACATGTAGTTGCAACATTACTTAGTGTTAACAGAATGTTCAAAAGGGACCATCAAAATAAACAACCCATTCTCACACACAACTCGTCACATATTGAAGCTTGGTCAGGACCACTTGGCGTCGCTTTTTGACGCTCAAGGTACCCCTTAGCGTCATTTTTCGACTTGCAGGGTCCTCCGTTGCTTTAAATAGGAAACCCTTAGCGTCAATATGCCGACGCCATACTGGGAATTTTATCGTCATAATTAAATTATATATTGGGTATTGCCATTATTGCATATATGTTGGGGTGTGATTTTTCAATGTAAACAGCCACAACAGTTTTATTTATATTACAATATTTACACATTTGTGAGCGCATAACCCAACCCCTGCCCCTAAACCTACCATTTGTCAATAAAACACAAGATATAACAGGCAGATACAACTACCGTCATAATTTATTTAAAAAATATTAATATTCCAAGTCTTCCAAGGCAAAACATTTGATTTGTGAGAGGAATAGACGCGATCGCCGTCTCCGTCCGCCGTTAAACTCATCCTGTGCTGCAGTCTGTGCGCGAATTCAAAAAATGCCGCCAGAAGAAGCCTTACGTCAGCCTTGGTTGTGAAATGCTATTGGCTCTTGTGTGTCTCGTGACCGATTGCGTTATGCTGTTCTGACAGGCTATTGGCTCTTGTGTGTCTCGTGACAGATTGCGTCATGCTACGGGACGGGAGTATCTTTTTGAATGGGATGTGAGCGCGTTAACAGGGCGGGATCATTTTCAACGATTAAAACCTTGTTTTACTCTCTTCTTCTCATAAAGACTTCGTATGGCTTCAGAAAACTTGGAATGCAACATGACTTGTTTTTAATGCTTTTATACTGCTTGTTTATGGTCAGTTTGTGCAATAAATACCTGTGACTGCACTTATATTTGCCTGTTATGTGTTTTATGTTGTTCAGAAGTGGGTAGGTTTAGGGTAGGGGTGGGTTAGGTGCTCCAATGAAAGTATAAATGTATATAAAATTATTTATATTTTTTACAAATGCATGCAAACCATTAAACTAAGACAAACAACTGAAAACAACGGAGGAGAACGTGTTGTCATTTTCCATGAGCGTCTTGACCTGACGCATAAAGCAAGCAATTGAAAGCAATGGAGTTCCTATTTTGTCATATACTGACGCCTAGGGGCACTTTTGGCGTCTTCATAGTGACGCGAAAGGCGTTTGACCATGCTTCAGTTTTTGACGCCTTGGGAGTGAGAATGGGTTGGGACTAGTCTAGATGTTGCAATGTGTTTGAATGACACTTCACTATGAATATATAACTGATCAAACTGAATGCCTTCTTGCTTGATTTTAATGTTCTGTTTCTTTTTTTTTTATTATTGGGAACAGGGGTGTGCTTAAAGGGTACAAAAATGTACCCATTAAGCACAGCCAGACTTTTTGCATTTATTAATGATGTACATCTTAAATGAAATGCTTTTGTCATTTAAAATTAAATTAAATATTATTGTGTTAGAGATTCATATTTTATTTTAAAGGGGTGGTTGATTGCGATTTCACTTTTTTAACGTTAGTTAGTGTGTAATGTTGCTGTTTGAGCATAAACAATATCTGCAAAGTTGCAGTGCTGAAAGTTCAATGCAAACGGAGATATCATCTTTTAAAATTCTGGCAGTTTAATGCCTACAAAAATGGCTGGTAAGGGACTACAACGAGTTACTTCCCGGGTCTAATACATCACAAACCCAGATAAACCCCGCCCTGGGAACATGTAACGAAGGGGGCGAGGCCATGTTGTGCTGCTTTGGAGAAGAGGAAGAGAAAAACAGGGGTGCATGTAAAAATCTATTCATATATGAATGGCAATTCTGTCTTCTAACGATTCTAATGGATTCACAAGTTTCAAAATCAATGTTCTAAAGCAGCGGTTCTCAATCCTGTTCCTCACATCTCCCTGCTCTGCACACACTCTGCTCTGCATCTCTCTCTCTCTCTCTCTCTCTCTCTCATTCATTCAGATCGTCAGATCAGCTCCAACAAACTGTTCCAATTATACACTTATGTTCACATAGCTATGAGAAGCATTATACATGGATATGTGTGCAGTTGCCGTACTGTACATTTACATTTAGTCATTTTGCAGACGCTTTTATCCAAAGCGACTTACAAATGGGGAAAACATAAAGCGATTCATCTTGAAGAGGCAATCAGACAGAGGAAGTGCTCGCAACACCAAGTTTCAGGCATTGTTCAAATAAGTACACGCTAGCAAGGGAAGGAATAAATAAAGACAAAGATAAAGTTGTTGTTTTTTTGTTTTTTTATTTAGGATGAAGTCAAAGTAATGTCGAAAGAGATGAGTTTTCAGATGCTGCTTGAAGATTGACAGGGATCCAGCATTCCAGATAGGGGTGGGAAGATCATTCCACCAGCCAGGAATGGTGAACGAGAATATTCTGGAGAGTGATTTTGAGCCTCTCTGTGATGGTACCACGAGGCATTGCTCACTAGCAGATCTCTTAAAATGTCTTAAATTTTACAACATTAAGCCTTAAATATCAAATAGTCAACAATTTAAATGATGGGGTCTTAATTTCAACAATAAACGTTAGTTTGTTATCTCGGCCATACTGATTTAAAGAGAATGCCATTCTCCCTGTCCCGCTTTTTGTGGAATAAAGTCCTGGTCAGATGGATTAGAGTAAGGTTAGCTGCCTTAACTGTTCCCTCAATAATGTGTTTCCCTCAATAATCCTAGCTAAAATTAACATTAGCACTGAACAAAATATTTAGTATTTAAACTGCAAAAAAATTATTTGTCCTAAAATATGGAATAAATGTGATAAATAAAGCATTACATTTACCTTTCTCATACATGTTGACACATTGTTACAACACTAATTTTGTGTTTTAAAACTAATTCTAAAAAAAACTATTTGTATTTCTTGAAAATTGTTGCTTCAGTGAATGTTTTGCAAGATAGAACCTTATAATTCCAAGCGGAAAATGACTTTTTAGAATTAGAAGGTTCTATCTGCATTTAACCTGTTCCAAAAATCCCCATTTAAGAATTTGAGAGGATTTTGATATTGTACATTTAGAAAACATTTAGGGTCTCTGTCATTTTCATGTAGGAAAGAGACTTGTTCACCATATATTTTTTGCTATATGGAATGCAAAAACTTTGAAGTTCAATTTCTCAAAACCACTCAGAATGCAGATAGAACCTTATAATTCCAAGGCAACGATATATGTGAAACACTGTTAAATATATTGAAATATATTTTGAAAATATATATTTAAAATGCATAACATAAAACTCAATGTTGCACGTTTAATTATGTGTTTACATACTGTATATGTGAAATTATATTCAATGCCTCATATGATATTATATCTTATATTATAGAATAGTATATCCTGTTGTTTTATATAGGCTATATATATATTAATAACTGAGGGGTGCACAAGAATCAAAAACATAAAAAAGATTAATTTTCACTTAATCTTAAAATATCTTCACTTATTTGGAATGAATTTTCTAAGACAACAAACTTAACATTTACCATGAGATTAGTAAAGCGATAATGAACATTAAGATGTGATTGCACTTGACTAGCATAATTCTAGCATAATAAGCATAATAGCTGACCACATTAATCCTCCAATATTAGCAGACTTTATCTTTTAAAAACAACAGTGATACAACTACATGTGTATATTATTTATATAAATAATGTAAATAAATAACTTTATAGTCTACTAATTACCAAAAATCGCAGTTCTGTCTCTCTAACTCAATGTATTTTAATTGCCCGCTATGAACTTCCTGGAACTATTTGAGGTCTAAGTGAATCACGTGATGATCGAGCTTTCTGAACTTCCGTTGTTGCAACTCTCTCTGGCTGTGTTGGCATACTTGCTTACTGCTTACTGCCCAGTACACAGTGCATACTGCCTACTACATTTTTAAGAATAGTGTGTAAGGCAGTATACACTATGCAACAAATTTTCAAAGCGTTGTGTGCTACAATGTTGTCACATGACATGACCAGCACTGAATGTTAAAACAGCACAGCTGTTCAAATTGTTACCTTAAAAATATATGTGCTAACCATTCCTTTTTCTGAGCAAATCTGAGTAAAAATGTCCTATCTTTCAACTGTCCACACCAACAACAGACTGCGAAAGAAGCAAAGACAATCTGCACAATGGAGGAAATACACAATTTTGGCCTTGTTTTTTGATTACAACCATACTGTAAGCTATTCAATCTCTACCTGTTTATAAACATCATTACATTATAAATAATATTATTAAGTACTGCTAAAAAAAGTAACTTTTACAAGAAACATTTAAGACTTTTTGTAAAATGTGTTTTTTTTTTTCCTTTTAAAAACATTTTATATGTATTCATTTCACCAACTTCACCAAATCTAAATTTGTAAACAATGTCTTACAAAATAAAAGTATTAAATTGATTTATTTTTATCCACACTTTTATAAATTTATAAATTAAATGAGTCCTCTGTTCAATCTGACTTTGTTGCAGCCTAGAATTAAACTGCTGGTTTTGTCTGGCCGGAGGAGAACAACAAACTCCCTGTTTAATACTGTAAAGCTGCTTTGACACAATCAGCATTATAAAAGGCGCTATATATATATATATATATATATATATATATAAATAATGGTGACTTGACTTGACTTAAAATTTGTAAAATGTTAGTTATGCATTATTAAAATATTATATGTTTAAAATATAAATATGTTTTAATACAAGTAAAATGTATTTTTATTCAGATTGCAATAAGAACAAGGTATTGTTCTCTCAATGCAAACACACCTGTCCTCCGATTATACTTTGGTGAAGAAGACATCAGAAAAGACTTCTGTTTGTCCAGGGAAAGCTTGAATGCACTTGTTCAGATCTTGGAAACAGAGCAAGATCATGGATGGGGTAAAGCATTGGAGGTTGGGTTTTTTGTTTATTGGCTGGCATGTGGTACATCTTATCGTGTTGTATCAGAGGCTTTTGACATCCCCCGCACTACCATCCATGGTATTATTCATCAAGTTGCTCATGACATCTTAAAGATGTTCAAGAGAGTGGTCCACCTGTCAGATCCAGATGAACTGGAGGAAATTGGTACAGGGTTTGCCAGCCTTGCTGACTCTCCAGCTTTCCACCATGTTGCTGGCAGCATTGATGGGACCCACATCAGAATTAAGCCTCCTGCTGAGAACTGGGAAGATTATTTCAACAGGAAGCTCTTCCACTCACTTCAACTCCAAGTCATCTGTGACCACAAAGGCCTCTTTCTAAATGTCTTTGCTGGGTTTCCTGGTGCAGTGCATGATGCCAGAGTGCTAAGGTGGAGCACTATTTATGTGCAGCAGCTCTACCCACCTCCAGGTTGGTGCATTATTGGAGATGGAGGTTATCCCTGCTTGTCGGTCCCCATATGCCTGATGACCCCCTTCAGGGAACCTGTTCAAAATGCAGTCCAGGCAAGATACAACAGAAAATTGAGCAAAGCAAGGTTTGTTGTAGAAAGAGCTATTGGAATGATGAAGACAAGATGGTGTTCTATCTTCTTCAAGGCACTGGAGTTAAAAGGGTAAAAGCAGAGATGTGCTACACTCAACTCTTATACTAAAAAGTGAAAACGAACTGGAAAAATACAAATTGTCAATTTACACATATTCTGCTTCTAGGTGAAGGTTGCCTTTGCTCCAGTGGTTATCTCCTGTTGTGCTTTCTTAAACAATCTTTGCCTCACAAATGGGGACATCATGGAGCCTGATGAGATCAATGTAGAACAGAATGCCCTCCATGTCGACGCTGATGCCATCCAACATAATGATCCAGCAATCCAGCAGATTCCTGGGGACAACCTCAGAAGTCGCCTAGCAGATGCAGTGTCTGCCCCAGATGCTGCCATCCCTGCACTACTGGAACATGATTACAATGCATGATCCTCCCATCTTGTCGTGTAAACCATTTATTTTTATTCCAAAAATATTTTTGAAATTACGGCTATTCTTTGTGCATCCTCTTTTATTATTATTATTATTATTATGGGAAATAATAATGTCAAAACCAGAAAAAAAAAAAAAAATGTTATTTTAAGATAATCTTTTTATTAATTGGCTAAACCAAAATTTAAATCAAGAAAAATCACTGTTCATTGGTAGTTCATTGCACCTATTGCTTGCTAACAAATGCAACCTGTTATCAAAATATATCATATACTGTATGATGTCACTTGTACGTGAACATATTTCTCATTTGAATAAAGAAAACAGACTAGAATTTCTTTCATGTTCAATGAGAACATACATAAACAAATAATTAAAATACGCACAAATGAAAGCATCCTGTCCAAATGTTGAAATAAACACAAATACATATGAATTACAGAAAAGCATTTAAATAAATACAGGAAAAAATGACTGAGAGGACAATAAAACACTAACATTCCTTTTTGAGAAATGACTCCAAAATTGAAAGAAGCCTGTCCTCTCTCACTTGTTGTTCCCTGACTCTCCTTTCCTCTCTCTCTCTGTGCTCTGTCTCCCTCCTTTCTTCCCAAGCTCTCCATTCCCTTTCTCTCCTCTCTTCCCATTCTCTCCTATCTCTGTCCCTGTCTTCCTCTCTCCTTAACAGAGAGAGGAAGACAGGGACAGAGTCTTCCTCTCTCCATCTCCTTTCTATCTTCTCTCTCAAGTGCTTCTCTCTCTCTTCTCTCATCTCTCTCCATATTCCTTCTTTCTCTCTCTTCATCTCTATCTTGCATGCTTTTTAAGACAGCCATCAGGTCTGTGTCCCTCTTCTTCCTCTTCTGTAGAGATGTGCTGGGCTCTTCATTGGGAGGGGAGATCACCAGCACATCCTGGGCAGCAGAGTCAACGATGACAGAAGGACTAATGCATGGCCTCCGTCCCAGTGCCTCATCCATTAAACTATACCACTTCCAAGATGTGGCAGTGGCCTCCCCTCCCTCAGTGCTAACCCCTGTTCTAGGGGCTTTCAGATCCTAAAACAATATAAACAAAGACACACATATCTGTATACAGTATAGTCAATATAATTCAGAAAATGTAATAGGGACACTTACTTTGAATTTCTGTTTAAGATTTTCCCACTTCCTCTTCACCTTGGTGGGATTCACTATTCCCTCCATTCCATGCTCAATGACAAATTGTCTAATATATGCAAATAGAAAAGCATAGTAAAGAATGCATTTTATATGAGTAAACATTACAAAACTATAGCCAACAACAAGAAAACTTACTCAAAGCCTTTTTAGGTTGCGTTGCGGCGCCCTGTAAATAGTGCTTCATTTTTTGCACGCCATTATATACATTTTTCAGTGTCGTCATCTGTCCCTGAGAACAAAATATTTCTTATAAAAATTGTGTGTAAGGCATTATAACTGTGTCATAATGTACAAAATAATGCATTATATCTATATTAATGTATTACAACTGTGGTTACAGTTATTCACGAGATCATGCAATGTATTATAAAGTGCACTACAAGATATAATGAATGCATTAAAGTTCTTTAACTTTGAAAAAAAGGTGGTAAATGTTGCTGTTGTAACATCTGAATTAACTAATTCAAGTCAAAAATATGATTTAGCATATTGAATCAGATTCACCTACATTAACGTATATTAGGTTACAGAGTGAGTTCAGGCAAACACTTTCAGTGGTTCTCAACCTTTTTTCTCTCCCCCTCCTCTCCAAATCAATACTGCAAGGGCACCCAAACTTTATTTGTTTGTTTTTTTTCACAAAAACATTTGTATTCTATTACTTTTCAATTCCATGTAATTATCTCAAAACAAATTCAAGATAATTTAAAGATTCAGTGTTATTTTTTCCCCAAACATATGCAAAAACGCATATGTATATACACTGCAGATATTCTTCACAACTTAAAAGTAAAAAGCAGTAACTTTTATACAGTAACTTTAACAAATAAGCACAAGTCAAGTTTAACAAATAAGCAATGATCCTCCAAAACATGCTTCTTCGGCGAGCATCCGTTATAAAACACTCGCTCTACATTAATTTGGACAACTATGTGAATATACTAAACTGTGTTCAAGCAGAAATATGATGTTATAGTGATCCGTGCACCGAGATCGCGTATGCACGGTGCATTTGCTCATCGACGCGCACCTAATTTATGACTCCTGTATCACTTTTACCTTGATTATCGCAACTTGAATATACTTTAATTTGAAGTTATGACCGAGAACCCCTAGCTATCTATGGTTCAAGTGAATTTACTGCTTTTTGGAAAGTATAGGCTACCCAAAAGAACTATACAAATTATGATATCATACATGGTAGGCTACTAACGACCTATTTGGAAAACAGCTGAAAATGTGTGTTTTTTAATTATTATTTAAAGAAATAATGCATGCAATTCTAAACGTGTTACATTTATAAATGTTCTCCGCCTCCAGTCCACTCAAGTCGCCTCCACACTCTTCACCCACCGCCATCATTTTGAAGATGAAACGTCACGTGTAGCGCGTTGCGTTCTGGGAAACAGTATCCCACGCAGAGTCCTCGGATGCATACATCAAATTTCTGCAAATATAGCAGGTAGCTAATCCGGGCATTCCATGCATACAGAAAATTCACATACAATTCACAGTATGCACACAGCATACTGCAATATAGTAGGAGTTGTATGATAGTATGCCATTGGGAACACAGCTTCTGTACTGATTTCAGTATACTTCAGTTATATTTAGCAGATTCTGGCAATTATAGATCATCCGGGTATTTCATGCATACAGAAAATTTGCATACTATGCGCAGCATACATACTGCATGCTGCAGAAATAGTAAGAGTATTATGATAGTATGGCATTTCGAACACAGCCTCTCTCTACGGCTCTGATCTGACCTAACGGCAACCTCCCGTGCTGCGTCCCAATGTGCCTACTTATCCTACGCCCCTAAAGTATCATGTACTCTTTTGGTGAAGAAAAAGTACACACTTTTGAGTGTGTAGAAGAGTAGGCAAGCTTTGGGACATACTATCACGTCCAGGGCCGTGCACAGGGGGGTGGCCCGGTGGCTAGAGCCCTTGTTGCAAGTTGGTGAATAAGGACGCTACACCTACAGCGGGTTAAGATCTGTGTATTTATCTATTGCAGAACTCACATGCACACGTAGCACAACAACTGCTGACTTCCTGTTACATGTTAACATACCCAAGTTTTCCACAAGGTGGAGCTGCTGCCTAAGCAGTACAACAGGATACCCTGTAACATCTCCCTTCCTGTAGTAAGATATCCAAACATTAAATGGCATTGCTCACAAACCTGAACTTCATTAAACTCTACCTGTTAACTCTGCAAAGAACACCCCAACTTATTAACAGGCTATTACCATGAACAGAACAAAACCTAATTTACCTAACACAGCTGTTGGAACACAAATACCGATATGACAGCTATTAGCAGTATTCTTGTTTTCCAGTGTTCACTTTCCTTGTTCAGTTTGCCCCACTTACAGGTTCAATCTATCCCGAGGCTTAATTAGCCTGCCACTCCGGGAGTATGCCTGGCCCTGCTCCGCTCGGTGTGGCGTGCAACTGGTTTGTGATGAATGGGTTACCCCCCCATGACTGGTGCCTGTCTCTTCACTGCTGTCCTCGCTAGCAGATCCCTCCTCTGTGGCATGTGCATCCCCGGGATGCTCCGGGGAATGTTCTAGATGCCCTGATGACAACGAGGGGACTCTCTCCGCAGGTCTAAGATCGACCCTGTTGCGACGGTATGTTGTCCCCTCCACATTAATAACATAGGACCTGGGGCCCGCCTGCTGCAGGCACACCCCTTTTCTCCACCGGCCAGTCCTGTCCCCAGGGAGTGGTTTCATCCTGATGGGCTGGCCGATGTTCAGCTCAGGTAAATCTTTGGCTGATCTGTCATAGCTCAGTTTCGCCATCTGGCGTTTCACACACAGTTTGTCCGGTATCTCATTGATGACCCGGGGCATCAGGAGCTGGTCCGCCACAGGGAGGTGCGTCCTCAGTCTCCGCGACATCAGCCGCTGTGCAGGACTGCAGTGCAGTCCTTCGGTGGGTGTGTTTCTCCAATGGAGAATAGCTTTCCATGGGTCCTCGCCAGCAAACGCGGCTCTTCTGCAAAGGCTTTTTACAATCTTCACTGCCGACTCTGCTTTGCCATTGGCTTTTGGGTGTCTTGGCGATGAGGTAATATGCTCAAAGGACCACTCTTTTGCAAATGTCCTGAAAGCTCCACACGCAAACTGACATCCACAGTCAGAAATGACCCGGTCTGGTATGCCATGGCGTGCAAATTGAGCCTTGCACCTCAGGACCGTAGTTTCAGCTGAGAGGTCAGGAAGCAAATCGACCTCCCAGAAGTCAGAGTAATGGTCCACCACGAGCAGGAAATCCTTTCCTGCATGGTTGAACAGGTCCATGCTCACTATCTGCCAGGGACGTGTGGGTAGTGGGTGTGACATCATGGTCTCCTTCTTTTGTTCATGTGCGTACTCATTGCACACAGAGCATTGTTGCACAAAGTCTTTGATTTCCCCCTGCATGTTGGGCCAGAATAGAGTGTCACGAGCTTGTCTGTAGCAAGCCTCTCCCCCTATGTGGCTATAGTGGATCCGTCTCAGCATTTCCGGTCGCAAAGTTTTAGGAATGATAACACGCTGGCTTCTGAAGAGTACGCCGTCTTGCACACTGATTTCATCCCTGATGGCCCAGTACCCTCTAATAACTATGGGCGTCTCCTCTCTGCAGTCTGGCCATCCTTCAAGCACGACAGTCTTGAGCATCTGAAGGCACTCATCCTTCTCTGTGTGTTGTCGGATTTGTGTGAGGCGTTGGCTGGTGACATTCAGATAGTCTGTCTGCTGAATTGCTGCGATGTCGTACTGTTCCTGCTGCAGGCTGCAGACCATTTCCCGCCTGTACTGTGTGTCTGTGCTCTGTGGTGGGGTAGCAGCTCTGCTGAGCGTGTCACTGACGTACATTTCCGAGCCTGGCTTGTACACCACTTTGAGGCAGTAATTCTGAAGCGTAAGGAGCATGCTCTGGAGACGCTTTGGTGCACTGAGGAGGGGCTTAACGAAGATGGACACCAACGGGCGGTGATCTGTCTCTGCTGTAACATCACCTCTCCCATACAGATAGTAGTGGAATCGCTGACAGGCAAACACAATGCTCAGGCATTCTTTTTCTATTTGAGCATAATTTTGCTCTGTTTGGGACAATGCACGGGATGCAAATGCAACTGGCTGTCCTTCCTGCAGCAAGCAGCAGCCCAGGCCTGTCTGGCTGGAGTTGCTCTGTATGGTGACCGGCCTGTTAATGTCATAATACCTCGAAACAGGTACAGCTGTAATCAGCGTCTTGATCTCCTTCATAGCCGTGTCGTGCTTTGGCAGCCAGTGCCATTGTACATCTTTATCCAACAGTCTCCTCAGTGGTTCACAGACCTCTGATAAGCGCGGCATGAACTTGGATAGGTAGTTCACAAACCCCACAAAACGCTGCACACCTTTAGTGTCTGTGGGGTTGGGCATGTCCAGAACTGCTCTGACCTTGTCAGGGTCAGCTTCGAGGCCCTCGGCCGAGAGGACGTGGCTGTGAAAGCGGACTTCCTTAACTCGAAATTGCAGTTTCTTCAGACTCAGCCTCAATTTTACTTCCCTGCATCTGTCCATCAGTGCGGTGAGGTTTGCATCATGGTCTCGAATGGCTTCCTCCTCTGTATCGCCGCAGCCCGCAATTAAGATGTCGTCAGCTATAGGCTCAATTCCTTTCAAGTCCACCAGGAGCTCGTGCTGCTTCCTCTGGTACAGCTCTGGTGCAACCGACACGCCGAAAGGGAGTTTCAGCCAGCGTTTCCTGCCCCACGGCGTCCAAAATGTAGTCATCAGGCTGCTCTCCTCATCCAGGCGGCACTGTAGAAACGCATCCCGCGCATCCACCAGCGTGAAGATACGAGCTTTTGGCAGTTTGTACAGCACATCATCTAAGGTGGGCATAAGGTAATGGGACCGCTTGAGAGCTCGGTTCAGGGGTCTGGGGTCAATACAGAGCCTAAGTTTCTCTGGCTTCTTCACTATGACCAGATTACTTATCCAGTCAGTGGGTTGTGTGACTGTGACTAAGTGCCCATCCCTTTCATACTGGTCCAACTGTGCTTTGACGGCTGCTTTGAGGGCCACTGGTACGTTTCTGGGAGCGCACTGCACAGGGGCCACAGTGCTGTCCAGCTCAAAGTGAAGGTCGCCAGGCAGAGAGTCAATGGGGCCGTTGAAGACATCATAGTATGTGCTGATTAAGCTCTCTTTAGTCAGCATGCTCAACTTGATGTGCTCTACACTGTTCAGCTCCTCTGGAATAGTGAAGCGTATCAGACCGAGATCCTCGCATGTGGAGCCTGAAAGCAGTGGCCTCTGGCCGGATTTCACGATTTCAAAGTCAAGTTTGTGTCTCTTGCCTCTAATGACGCACTGAGTACTGAACAGGCCCATTGAGTTCATCCAAGCACTGTTGTAAAGTTTCAGTCTGGTGAGACTAGGCTGAAGAGCCGTCCTGGGTGATAGTCTCATTTTCTCCTTGATGCTCATCACGTTGCAGGTTGCTCCAGAGTCGAGCTGGCATCTCTGGGGCCCATTCTGTAGTGGGAGGTTGACAAACCACTTCTTACCCTGTGTGTTCACTGCTCCTATGCTCATTGCTGTGTAGATCTGGCCCAGATTGCCGCCATCATCATCTTGGTCCTCTTCAGAGGGGGCGTCCATAGTGTGCAACTGGCGTGTGTTTTGGCCTCTTTTCATGCACACTTTAGCGAAGTGATTGGGGGTGCCGCACAAGCAGCATGTTTTTCCACTGGTCCCGCCCACGTCTGTGTTGAGTTCCACAGTACCTGCACTCGCCTGTCCCTCTCATGCTCTGTGCAGGTTTGATGGTCTGCTCAAATGGCCTGTTGGTAGGTCGCCGTCGCTGTCCCTCTGCCACATTAAGGCTTTCCCCAGGCCTAGAGGTGTCCAGCGCCATAGTTTTCAACTTACAGTCTATAATCTCTGCAGCGTGGCAAATTTCAACCGCCATTGCCAATGTGAGGTCTTTTCCTCTAAGCAGAGGAAAAGACCTCACAGACTTGCCCCTTTGCCCTCATCGGCTGAGGTGCCCCTCTCACCATCTCCCCATCTCAAAGTGGTCTGTTCCCGCTCTGCTAAAGATCCACTGACTCCGCTAATCCGCTCCGTGTTTTCCCGCCCGCTCCACAGCATCACTCACGATCTGTGTGCCACGGGAGAGTGGAGACCACAGTTCCCAGAGCTCGTTGCATTAACAGGTAGATGCATTACAATCCACATTACAGTCAGTAGATGATTCGCTGAATTAGTAATAGTTTGTTTTATTTCTGTCCGTAATGATTTGCTCTCGATCTTCTAAAAGTGATAACAACAAAATAGCCACATTCTTAAAATTAGAATGTCTAATCAAATTATTGTAGGCTACCTGATCAGATGTAATATAAACAGCACAAGTTGCTGTTGTTGGCACACTTTATAAAAAAAAAAAATAAATAAATAAAAATTCTTCACAAAAAAGAAGACGGAGAGAGAAAGAGCGAAGGGAGGCTTTTTATGACAGTAGTTTAGTGATAAAAATTTTTTTGCAATTTTTTTTTTTTTTTTCAGTTTTTTTCCCCTCCCATCCTGTAGCCTACTCGCAGAAATGATGAATGGGACACCTGAAATGCCTTATTCATTTCACTTTTGGTGTGAAAGGGCTTTTAAATTTGCCAAAACATATAACTTTTATATTAAATACAAACCCAACCCAGCAGATGAAAACAAGTAACACAAAATGTAAAATGTAATGGATTATAAGGGGGAAGAATTGTTGCATAATTCCAAATAAATAGATTATGATCCACAAATAAATGTAAAAAGATTAACAAAAATTAAACATATTGACAAATAAATAGAATGAGATCCACAAATAAATCTTAGAGTTTCACAAACATGAATTAAATTCACAAATAAATAAATAAAATAATAAAATAAAATGAGATTTGCAAATAAAAAACATTCACAAAACACAACTTTGCCTGGCATTCATTTGTGAATCGCGTCCTGTGCATTTGTAGATCGGTCACTCTGCATTGTGGATCGCTGCAAGCATTTGTGTATTTGGCCCTGTCCCAAATGGAACACTTCATCTGCATTTGCGGTCTTACAGAGTTACAATGGCTGCCACGTGCGTGTGTCTGGTAAGTCCACGAGACCGTAGGGTGTCCCATTCATCATTTTAGCATTCAGAAGGGTGCTCATGAGCACCCCCTTTGCGGCCGTTATGTGCCCTCGATACGCACTTCTGCCGAGCCCACACTGGGGCGAGCTCTGCTGCAGACTTCTACCCGACAGTAAAAGTGGCATTATGTCACGAAAGTGCAGACTCAGAAGAAGACTGTAAGGGCTTAGGGTGGGATTTGGGGCAGGGCCTTTGAAACATTTCTAGCGTCAAGACCGTCTGATTTACGTAGCAAACATATTTTCCTTGTTATCAAAAAAAATCTACTCTAGAGAGTCTTGGCTGTTGTTATTGATTCTATTTGGAAGTCTACTGGAAGTAAAGTTAGGGCCACAAAAGCGCGCATGCACATTAACATTTGTTTATGTTGTTGCCGTTAAAACCGTCTATACCCACTTATAAATCCCCTCTGTTGCGCATCATTCAGAAGTATCCTGCATTAGCCAAAATCATGACAGTCCAGCACATGAATAGCTAAAACAATCGCATGTGAATAAATGCAAATATTGCCTAAAAACACCCAGTAAAGACAGTGATGCGATTACGATCAGAAATTTCGGTAACACTTTCTATGAAGCCCGTATTTATAATACATTATAAAGGTATTCTTAAGGCATTATAATGAATGCATAATACATCATAAATAACTTTATAATATGTTGTATCATCTTATGAATATTCATAAGAACAGTTTTAATGTATTATAAAAGTTACTTATTTGTGGTTATAGCTTTTAAAGAGGATGATGATTTATAACACACAATGAACACGATCCATCTGCTTAAGTTATAATGGATTATATTTCTCATAGTTATAATGTATTATAAGTCTCATATCTTGCCACGTTACTTATGTATATATATATATATATATATATTCTCTCAATATTTTCTCTCAAACAGCCATAAGATCAGATATCAGATCAGATGAATGTGTAATATGACACATTTGCTTGGAACATTTTTTTGTATTTTTTATAATATCAGTTTGATTATTTTGATGGCACCCTTTAGACAGCTGTTGATAAGTAACTCTGCAACTACATGTCAACTAGCATGAGAGTATTGGTAGTGTGTCTGCTGAATATACTGTATGCTAACACTTTATTTTGATGATTCCTCAACAGACATACTGAGTATAGGATACTTTGCAAGTATGTGAACATTCTACCTACCCTACCAAAGTTTACTAATACATTTAGTTTTATATAAACATTGCACTCAAGAGATGTAGCAAGGTACTGTGCAGATCTTAAATAAACAATGTCAAGCTATGATATAGCCCATTATAAATGAAGTAGATTTAATATGGTGTTCATTGTGTTATAAATAATCATACTTATTTAAAAGTTATAACCACAAATACGTAAGTACTATAATGTATTATAATTGTTGTTATGATTATTTATGAGATTTTATAACTGTTATGGATGGACTCAGACACGAAGATGGTAAAAGAGAAATAGGTGTTTATTAAAACAGGTGAGACACTCAGGTGACTTTAGGATTCTTGCAAGGTGAGTAGGTGACTTCAGAATGGTAATGAAACGGATAATATGATGTGCTTAAGATTCTTCTCTTTTCCTCAGGCGTACGGGGAGACGAGACAGGATCGATCCGGGGAGACACACACACACTTCGAGGACGGAGCTCTATGAAGAGAGGAGGACACAAGGTGGGAGAACACAGCAGGTAAGTCAAACAGGGTAAGTATTTCTTAGATTCTCGGAAGGATATGGTCTTTTCTGATACAGGATACCAAGAAGTTGAGTCCACGTAGCAATGATGAGATCGGACACTGAAGTGTGTGTGTGGTGATCCTTTATAGTGCTGGTGATTGGCATGGTGATCAGGTGCAGGTGAGTGTGATTAATACTCGGGGGATGTGGAACGATGTGATTGGTGGAGTGAAGGGCCTGACTGATCCGTGACAGTACCCCCCTCTCCACGGCCCGCTCCTGAGGGCCGACCCGCGTCATGGGTGGTCTGCCCCTGCCTCGGGTGCTGGGCGATCTGGGTGGGTTGCATGGAATTCCTCGAGTAGAGTTGGGTCCAGAATGTCCTCTCTGGTTACAATCCACATTACAGTCAGTGGATGATTCGCTGAATTAGTAATAGTTTGTTTTATTTCTGTCCGTAATGATTTGCTCTCGATCTTCTAAAAGTGATAACAACAAAATAGCCACATTCTTAAAATTAGAATGTCTAATCAAATTATTGTAGGCTACCTGATCAGATCTAATATAAACAGCACAAGTTGCTGTTGTTGGCACACTTTATAAAAAAATAAAAAAATAAATAAAAATTCTTCACAAAAAAGAAGACGGAGAGAGAAAGAGCGAAGGGAGGCTTTTTATGACAGTAGTTTAGTGATAAAAAAAATTTTGCAACCCCCCACGGTTGAGAACCACTGTATTATACCATGAATGGCATGAAGCTGCTGTCAACACAGTTCAGTAATTAGTTTAGCAAACCAGCAAATACATTTAACAAAACATGCACGCATGTTCAAACATAGTTCTGCAAACAAGTGCAAGTACATATGCACTCTATAAAGGCAAAACTGATCATGTATTACATGGGTCCTGCTACCAGTACTAACAGGTAATGCATTGCAAGTAACACAATGTTATGTAATCAGATTAATTTTTCAAGTAACCAGTAAAGCAGTGCATTACATTTTTAATTTACAAGAAAATAAATTAGTTACTTTTTCAAATAAGTAACGCCAGTTACAGCTCTCCTGTCCCCATGTTGAGAGAAATTGAAATATCTTTGCTGCTGACCTTCGATGAGTAAATTCAACTATACTAATAAGCAAAAATTAAACATAACATTTATGTTTCTTTTTTATTGTTGAAGAGTGTTGAACTTTGTTCTCCTGCATCGTATTCTTCATGAAAACCAGAATGGCAGCACAGTCAAAAGGTTTGTTTGAGCTACGCCCCCTCTACTACAAGAATTTACAATTCCTTCGGCCTGAAATGCCTTATTCATTTCACTTTTGGTGTGAAAGGGCTTTTACATTTGCCAAAACATATAACTTTTATATTAAATACAAACCCAGCAACCCAGCAGATGAAAACAAGTAACACAAAATGTAAAATGGATTATAAGGGGGAAGAATTGTTGCATAATTCCAAATAAATAGATTATGATCCACAAATAAATGTAAAAAGATTAACAAAAATTAAACATATTGACAAATAAATAGAATGAGATCCACAAATAAATCTTAGTTTCACAAACATGAATTAAATTCACAAATAAATAAATAAATAAAATAATGAAATAAAATAAAATGAGATTTGCAAATAAAAAACATTCACAAAACACAACTTTGCCTGGCATTCATTTGTGAATCGCGTCCTGTGCATTTGTAGATCGGTCACTCTACATTGTGGATCGCTGCAAGCATTTGTGTATTTGGCCCTGTCCCAAATGGAACACTTCATCTGCATTTGCGGTCTTACGGAGTTACAATGGCTGCCACGTGCGTGTGTCTGGTAAGTCCACGAGACCGTAGGGTGTCCCATTCATCATTTTAGCATTCATAAGGGTGCTCATTATGTGCCCTCGATACGCACTTCTGCCGAGCCCACACTGGGGCGAGCTCTGCTGCAGACTTCTACCCGACAGTAAAAGTGGCATTATGTCACGAAAGTGCAGACTCAGAAGAAGACTGTAAGGGTTTAGGGTGGGATTTGGGGCAGGGCCTTTGAAACATTTCTAGCGTCAAGACCGTCTGATTTACGTAGCAAACATATTTTCCTTGTTATCAAAAAAAATCTACTCTAGAGAGTCTTGGCTGTTGTTATTGATTCTATTTGGAAGTCTACCAGAAGTAAAGTTAGGGCCACAAAAGCGTGCATGCGCATTAACGTTTGTTTATGTTGTTGCCGTTAAAACCGTCTATACCCACTTATAAATCCCTCTGTTGCGCATCATTCAGAAGTATCCTGCATTAGCCAAAATCATGACAGTCCAGCACATGAATAGCTAAAACAATCGCATGTGAATAAATGCAAATATTCCTAAAACACCCAGTAAAGACAGTGATGCGATTACGATCAGAAATTTCGGTAACACTTTCTATGAAGCCCGTATTTATAATACATTATAAAGGTATTCTTAAGGCATTATAATGAATGCATAATACATCATAAATAACTTTATAATATGTTGTATCATCTTATGAATATTCATAAGAACAGTTTTAATGTATTATAATAGTTACTTATTTGTGGTTATAGCTTTTAAAGAGGATGATGATTTATAACACACAATGAACACGATCCATCTGCTTAAGTTATAATGGATTATATTTCTCATAGTTATAATGTATTATAAGTCTCATATCTTGCCACGTTACTTATGTATATATATATATATATATATATATATATATATATATTCTCTCAATATTTTCTCTCAAACAGCCATAAGATCAGATATCAGATCAGATGAATGTGTAATATGACACATTTGCTTGGAACATTTTTTTGTATTTTTTATAATATCAGTTTGATTATTTTGATGGCACCCTTTAGACAGCTGTTGATATGTAACTCTGCAACTACATGTCAACTAGCATGAGAGTATTGGTAGTGTGTCTGCTGAATATACTGTATGCTAACACTTTATTTTGATGATTCCTCAACAGACATACTGAGTATAGGATACTTTGCAAGTATGTGAACATTCTACCTACCCTACCAAAGTTTACTAATACATTTAGTTTTATATAAACATTGCACTCAAGAGATGTAGTAAGGTACTGTGCAGATCTTAAATAAACAATGTCAAGCTATGATATAGCCCATTATAAATGAAGTAGATTTAATATGGTGTTCATTGTGTTATAAATAATCATACTCATTTAAAAGTTATAACCACAAATACGTAAGTACTATAATGTATTATAATTGTTGTTATGATTATTTATGAGATTTTATAACTGTTATGGATGGACTCAGACACGAAGATGGTAAAGAGAAATAGGTGTTTATTAAAACAGGTGAGACACTCAGGTGACTTTAGGATTCTTGCAAGGTGAGTAGGTGACTTCAGAATGGTAATGAAACGGATAATATGATGTGCTTAAGATTCTTCTCTTTTCCTCAGGCGCACGGGAGACGAGACAGGATCGATCCGGGAGACACACACACACTTGAGGACGGAGCTCTATGAAGAGAGGAGGACACAAGGTGGGAGAACACAGCAGGTAAGTCAAACAGGGTAAGTATTTCTTAGATTCTCGGAAGGATATGGTCTTTTCTGATACAGGATACCAAGAAGTTGAGTCCACGTAGCAATGATGAGATCGGACACTGAAGTGTGTGTGTGGTGATCCTTTATAGTGCTGGTGATTGGCATGGTGATCAGGTGCAGGTGAGTGTGATTAATACTCGGGGGATGTGGAACGATGTGATTGGTGGAGTGAAGGGCCTGACTGATCCGTGACAGTACCCCCCTCTCCACGGCCCGCTCCTGAGGGCCGACCCCGGCGTCGCGGTGGTCTGCCCCTGCCTCGGGGTGCTGGGCGATCTGGGTGGGTTGCATGGAATTCCTCGAGTAGAGTTGGGTCCAGAATGTCCTCTCTGGTTACCCACGAGCGTTCCTCAGGGCCATATCCCTCCCAATCCACGAGGTATTCGAGTTTACCACCACGACGCCGGGATTCCAGGATCTCCTTAACTTGGTAAACTGCACCTTCTTCTAGGATGTGTGGGAGAGGGGTCTCTTCCTCCAAGTCAGGCCCTGTGGTGAGAGGTGGAGAGAAGGGTTTAAGCAGTGAAACATGGAACGTAGGGTGAATTCTGTAGTGGTGTGGTAATTTGAGTTTGTATGTGACAGGGTTGATACGTTCCAGTATGGTGAAGGGGCCAACGAATCTGGGACTAAGTTTTTTACAGGGCAGGCGTAGACGGATATCCCTGGTTGACAGCCAAACTTTCTCCCCTGGTTGGTAGTTTGGGGCTTCTGATCTGCGGGCGTCGGCTGTCATTCTTTGTCTACGCACTGCCTGTTGAAGTTGGTGGTGTGCTGCGTCCCAGACTCTCTGGCTCTCCCGGAACCAGTGATCGATGGAAGGGACGTTGGAGGGCTCACCTGACCAGGGAAACAGGGGAGGCTGGAAACCGAGTACGCACTGGAATGGGGTAAGTCCAGTGGATTGCTGTCGCAGGGAATTTTGCGCTTACTCGGCCCAGCCTATGAACTGGTTCCAGGAGTTCTGGCGGCCATGGCAGAAGGTTCTCAGGAATCGTCCTATCTCCTGGATTTTGCGCTCAGTCTGCCCATTGGACTGTGGATGATAACCTGACGATAAACTGACGGTCACACCTAGGAGGGAGAAGAAAGCCTTCCAGACTCGGGAAATGAATTGGGGTCCTCTATCGGATACTATATCTTCAGGGATGCCAAAGTATCGAAAGACGTGATTGAAGAGGAGTTCTGCGGTTTGGAGAGCAGTTGGGAGACCCTTGAGGGGAATGAGTCGGCATGACTTGGAAAAACGGTCTATGATTACTAGTATGCAGGTATTACCATCGGATACAGGTAGGTCGGTAATGAAATCTACTCCTAGGTGTGACCACGGACGTTGAGGTATGGGTAGAGGGTGAAGTTTGCCTGCTGGTAGATGACGGGAACTCTTGGATATGGCACAGTCCGGGCAGCCTCGCACAAACCTTCTGACGTCCCGGGCCATGTTTGGCCACCAGAAGCGGTCTCCTAGCAACGAGAGTTGCTTTGGCCCCTGGGTGGCCAGTACCAAGTGAAGTATGGGTGGAGTGGATTAAGGGAGTCCGTTGGGTCCGAGGAACATACTGTAGATTTGGGGGACAGCCCGGCGGATTGGCGGGAGGCGTGGTGGAGGCGACTGGTGGAGAGGACCACTACCAAACAGCTTGAAAAAGGCAGACTTTGCTAAGGACCGGTTACTTTGATCATCCAGAACTACATATATTCTCTCAGCTTGTTCAGGACAACCAGATGGAAAAACGTCAACCAAACAGATTTTCGAGCACGATTTAGGACTAGGAGCTTTACCAAAAATTTCTGTGCATTTGGAGGTAACTTCGGATGATATGTCCCCTTCGGACTCCCCGCCTTGCTCTTGCTCTGTTACTGGAGTTCCCTCCTCCCATGGAACAGGCCCTGGGTGCATTGCAGAGACATGGCGCTCACTGTTACACTCTCAACATTTAACAGCTGCCTTACACTCTTTCGCTATGTGTTTACTGGAACCACAACACCTGAAGCAGATAGATAGATCTTTGAGGTATGTTTTTCTTTCATCCAGGGGCTTTACTCTAAATCCACGACATTTCGACAATGGATGCGACTTGTTATGAATTGGACATTGCTTACTAGGATCCAGAACCTTCTGTTCAGGGAGTTGCTTGGCTTTGGAATTTAAAACAGTGGCTAGCACCTCAGTGTTCCTCACTGACACAGGTAGTTTGTTGCTGAGCCGTGAAAATTTCTCCTGTTTAAGATGACTATACATAGACAAAGAAAAACTGGGATCATTTCTTATTCTTGCTTGGTCACAAACAAATTGCACAAAGAAGCCAAATGGTGGGAAAGAGACACGATGATCCTCTTTATACTTGGCTCCATGAGTGATCCATCTTTCTTGCAGGTTAAAGGGAAGTTTTTCAATGATGGGATTGACTCCCCTCGCTGTGTCAAGAATTGCCAGCCCAGGTAAATGTCCACCTGTCTTTGCCGATTCCAATTCCAAAAGCATATCTCCTAGCTCCCTGAGTCTCTGTCCATCTTTGTTAGAAATCCTTGGAAACTCTTCCAGTTTTCTCAACAGTGCATTCTCAATTACTTCTGGGCTCCCGTAACACTCTCCCAAACGCTGCCAAAGCATATGAACACCTGCTATTGGATAGTGTGCATGAACAGATCTAATGCGTTTGGCTTGCCTGGATGACTCTGGGCCGAGCCATTTAGTGAGAAGATCAAGCTCTTCTCTGGCTGTTAATCCAAGGTCCTTTGTCACATCTTGAAAAGAGGATTTCCATGCCCAGTAGTTCTCAGGACAATCATCGAACTTCATGAGACCAGAACTTACCATCTCTTTTCTCACCATGTAGTTAGCTAAATCAGACGTGTATGGCAAACTAACCATGGGAGCTCTAAAGTTGGGAGTAGGAGATTCTTGGAAAGCAGAGCGACATCCATGAACTTCATCTTTCTGGTTATCCTTTGTCTCCTGTTTAATTTTTAACTCCTCCATCCCATATGATGGATATTCACGACGAGAAGTTCCCGTAGCTTCATGCTGAAGGGGTTCAGCACTTCTAAAGGACAACTGTGAAATCGGAATATCAACAAACTGCTGCTGATGTTGTTCAATTGCATGCTTCTGAACATACTCCTTGGTACGCTGGGTTCGCACTGAGTGTGTCTCACTAACCAATTCGTCTATATTTCCCTCCTCAATGTCGGCTGCTGCCTCATAAATTGCTGCTTCAGCAGATGCTGCAGTTGCTTCTTTTTGAGATTGTAGCACAAATAGATCTGCTTCCACCTCTGCTTTTTTCTTCATCATAGCTGCCTCTTTCTCCGCATAAGATGCTTTAGCTCTCGCTGCTTCTGCTTTAGCTCTCGCCCGAGTCGCTGCCACACTGGCCGATGACCTACTTGATCTTCGAGATGACTTTGAGCTAGGAACTTGTGATCTAATTTCAAAGGCTTGGGACGCATCCTTCCCTTCACTGTTTGACTCCATACTTCACTAGCTTCTGATGAGCTGTACGATGCAATGTAACAATGGCAGTGTGATTCTGTTGTCTTCACCCGTTGTGTCAATGTCCTTTTACTATTCTGTTCTCACCAATGCGTTACTTAAGCAAAGGGTTAACAGATAGCGAACAAAGAAAACTCCAGAAAGCAGTCTTGTGACCTTGGTGACTTTACTGGTTATTTTAGCTGTAAAACTATAAACAAAGAAGAAAATTGTGTGTAAGCATTATATTTATATCTATGATACAGTTAAACAATACAATGTACCTAGTTTCTTCACAACATTATTTTAGCTTTGTATATACTATAAATACATGCATTTTGTGTCAAACAAAGAGAAACCTAACGTTCCCTAGAACCGTTAGCATGTAGCATTAATTATTAAAGCAATTCGTTCTCCCACAATAAATGCAGTATCAATCAATTATTTCAACAATTAAACAACTCCTTATGGACATTAGTATGTTTTAATACAAATATGGCACTTACGGACATATATATCCAAGGCTCAAACGAAGAAATCAACCACTCAAAGTACATTGCGTGCCTATTGTTTTAAACAATCTTCACCGACAGAAATCGAAAGTGAAACTAAGCATATCACGAGTAGTACCTTAAATGTCCAGTAGGTGGCGGGTCAAACCCACAAAGGATATATGCAACAGCACACATGGGGAGCAAAAACACAACAAAACAGTCCAGGGGCGTGACAGGTTTATAGTTTGTATAAAATACTGATTTCATCAGTGATCAAAATAGAGTAAATTACACATTATTTTGTTTAGTTGTCTATTATTTGTGTGTGTGTATATTTAGAGAGAGAGAAAATAAAATTGTGATTTTCAATTTATCCAGAATTGTGGAGTTCTAGTTGGGCATTTACCCACATGTAATGGGGGTCTTTTTTCTTTTTTTGTTTATTTGCTTTTCCACAACATATATCAAAATGATTACTTTTCTGGGAAGATAAAACAAAAACCTTTTTCAGAAGTGATATAGTTTTTGCATTTTATTTGCTTTGCTGCAACATATTTCAAAACCACATAACTGTGACTATTAAATTTTACAACAACTCTTTTGTAACATATTAAAATTCTACCTTTTCAGGTATATGGTTTAACCAGAAAATGATTTTTAGATTTTTTTTTTATTTCACAACTCAGAAATGTGCTAACTGAATAAAAAATAAATAACTACCTCACACCGGAGGTCAACATGTTAAACATGCACGTAGATTTGTTAAAATATGCTTTGAAATGAGCAGCAGAATATATATAACACTAAAAGTAATATTAACACATTATGTGCTGTCCTAGGAGCACGTGCACATGAATGTGTGACATCACTGGTGAACAGCCAACCACGAGCCTTGGTTAAAGGTTAAAGGTTTTGCTAAAGGTTAAGAGATTGAAGAATATGATTAATTTAAATGCATTTACAATGAAAAAAGTACTTGTTCATGAAAGAGGACAAATAAAAGAAATGATCTTGCTTTATCAGTGCAGTCACAAGTGAAACTTGTTAAGTTAGTTAATATAGTTGGACTTGAACATGTAAGGTCACATAGTGATTTTTAAAGCGTTATCTATTGATTCTACAGCTTATTTATATTACATACGAACTGTATATATTAACGTTCATTTAAAATAAATGATTTATAATAACTGTTAAAATAAATTGCTTGTGTGTAATGGATTAATAAAAATATAAATCATATAATTATATAAATCATATAAAATAACTCAATTTTTGGTTTTGGCCAGACAATTTTTTTTAGTACTATAGTGACCTTTAATTCGGAGCAAGAGAAACTGGGGGAGTGACTTTTTTGTCAGACATGTGTCACTTTGCTCACATCTGATTGGTCCAATTTCAGTTTGAGATCTCTAACTCAGAACAGGTTAGCTGTGGAGTGTAAGTTACTATGGCAATGAACGCAGCTAAAAGCCAAGCCACTTTCATGGTACCTAAAACCCAGGATTGGTGCAAACTAAACTGAAATTTACTTGGCTAATCCAGCTAATCCGGCTTCATGCCCCAGGTGGAGTAGAGAAGCAAAACTACTGATCAGGATTTCAAGTGCATGTCAGTTTCATCTAGTTAAGCAGTTAAGTTAAGCAGTCAAGTTAAGCAGTAGCAGCCCATTTCTCATCACTCAAACAACAACACAACCCTTGCGAAAATTAACGATGGTTTTGCTACAAATCCAAAGACAATGGTTGTTAAACGATGGTAAACACAAATTAACCATGGTTTTGCTACACTAACCATAGTTTAACCATGGAATAACTAAATACACATGGTAATCTATTTGCCAAAAAAAACATGGTTACTGTACTTTTACTATAATACAATCATGGTTAATTTTTGTAAGTGAAAAATATGACTCATGTTCAGTGTTAGGATTTTTCTATAAAGATACTGTAATTATGTAGTTATTATTGTAGTAATTTAGGCAATTTAGAAAGAATAGTTTTGTTAAATCTTGAGTATTAAAGTCATGTGAGAGACGGAGAGATATCAGGCCAAAATAAAGAGACTGAAAAGGAAAATGAAAGTGAAGGTGCAGTTCAGGAGATAACTTTTAATTATTTTGCATGTCCCCAGCCTAAGGATTTAAAACTTTTTCATGTGATGGCCATACAAAAAATAGGGTCGTCCGTGTTTCAGAATTTGTTGTGGGTGTATGGGATGACCTGAATGAGGGTGAGATTTCCTGGCCTGAAATTTTATCCCAGTCCGCCCCTGCCTATAAATTAAGTAAATAACTCAATCCTGTCACAAGTTTATAACCCTGTAACAATACGAGCAATCGCCGAATGCGCGCTTGCTTTTTCGCTTTCACTTTCGCTTTCAAATTCTCTCAAGGTCAGCAGGGAGGGGGTGGGCACAGTAACTCGTTTGAGGAGGCATGTACAACCCGTGATTCAGACTAAATATGGGGCGGAGCGACAAGTGCATCCCTGTCCCAGGCGCAGCACCGTACCGTTCTGCCAGCTGCAGGTCCTTATTCGCATTCAGAAAGGATGACTTCGTTGGATCGAGATCATTCGGATCGGAGTAGCATGAGTGTCTCCAGAAATACAGATGCTGAGACCAGGGTCCTGATAATAAACACCGGCGGAACCATAGGAATGACTTATCATAATAACGGTAAACAATAACGTCAGAGCTCACACACTTGCATGAGGGATACGACTACACTCTTAAAAAGATGTGTTAAAACTGACTCAAAATGTGTTAAATTCTTACACATCAATGGGTGAGTTCAGGGACAACGTTTGTTGTGTTAATTTTAACACATTCACTGTGTTAATGATTTTAACACAGTGAATGTGTCAGAAAGGTTAACATAGAAGTGTAAACGTGTAATATTAACATATTATGTGCTTCACTCTTAGAAGAAAGGGTTCAAAAATGAACCTTTTGAGGTTCCTGGAGATTGCAACTGTGGGGGAACCTTAAAGGTCCCATGACATGCTGCTTTTTGGATGCTTTTATATAGGCCTAAGTGGTCCCTAATACTGTATATGAAGTCTGTTTCCCGAAATTCAGCCTTGGTGCAGAATTTCAGCCACTACGAGCCAGTCCCACAATTAGCTTTCCTTAGGACGTGCCATTCCTGTGTCTGTAGCTTTAAATGCTAATGAGGAGGAGAGAGGCGGGGCAAGGTGGAGGGTGGCCTTAACCAGCTTGCGTTACCATGCGCTAAAGTTGACAGTGGATTTATCGCAATGGCTCATAGACACACAGTCGTTCAAGCTTTTCAGTTTCACCCAGAATCTGATCCGGATGGAGAAGCACCGGCATAAAGGGAAGATTCCGGATTGGGCCATCTGAGCTTTGATTTTCTCAAAGGCAAAGCAGGATACCCAGGGCTCGGTTTACACCTATCGCCATTTCTAGCCACTGCGGGACTATAGGCAGGCTAGGGGATTTCATAAAGTGAAATTTTCATGCCATGGGACCTTTAAAGGTTCATTTTTTAACCTTTTTGAAAAGGTTCTAATTGGAACCTTCACTTAATCATCATGGGTTCCTTTTTTAACCTTTTTCTAGATAGCAATAAAATAATTATTATTATTATTATACATTACTAATCCAATTTCACTATATAGGCAGAACACCGCGATTGTCCATACACTGTTTAATATATAAATATGTATTGCAAACACATAAATAAATAAATAAACAACAATCAAACATAAATATGTTACAAACAAACCAACAAACACATAAATAAATAAACAACAATCAAACATAAATATATATTACAAACAAACCAACAAACGCATTAATAAATAAACAACAATCAACATCATGCATTTATATACATATACATTAATTTAATAAAAAAAACTGGCCATTGTGGCTGGCATATTGGTTTTGGCATTATGATACATTAAACAGCTTTCAATGAATGTCAGGGTGTCTCTCAACTTTGAAGCATATTCAGTGTTGAAGAGTCTACTTCTCAGACCTCCTCCTCCTCTTCCATCATTATGTCTAAAAGAGACTCTGCATCCAAGGCACGTCCCTTTATAAACAGCACAGGGTTGGGTGTATGTGGTTTCTAAACAAGGAGAAAATAATGTTATACTATAACAATATTTAGTAGTTAAAGTGATTTTTTTTTTTTTTTTTATTAAGATTAAAAAATAAGTCAGTAATAAATCTTTGACTATTTTTGAACCTGTCAATGTAAAAGAGGCTTTGAAAAGAAAGATGAGGCAGTGTAAACTGTATTATCAACATAATTAAGATAATAGAGAGGGTGGCAAGTAGTCATGAAAAACTACATTATCAGTTTTTTGGTTGCAAGAATCCCTTACTAAATCCCTTAGTTGACATCAGTGAGAAAACAATTAATTCTAAATATAACAAATTGTAATCAAAAGTATATGACCCATTAAAGGGATATTTTGTTGTCATTTACTCTCCCTGATGTTGTTCCAAACAACCCTTTTTCTTCTGCAGAAGACAAAATAAGATATTTTTAAGAATGTTAAAGAATGTCCATATGATGAAAATCACTGGGGTCCAGAACAACGTCAATCACTTTTCTTTCACAAAACAAAAGAAAGTCATACAAGTTTGAAACAACATGAAGGTGAGTAAATTATGACAGAATTTTTGTTTGAATATTCCCTTTATTCATTCTTTCTGATGTTACTGTGGAACATGCATGGACACAAACAGTTCCACAGAATAACCCCATAAACAAATGTTTAGAAGAAAACATAACCAGGAGAAGGGGTTGAAAAAGAAAAAAAATATAGATTTAAATATTATGGATACACTGTTCCAAATGCACTCACCTCATTGATGACATGAAGAGATCACTGACTCTCCTTTAGTAGAAGTGGAAACAGCAGGACAGCAGCAGCCATTGAGACCTTAAATATAACATTTGTTCAACTGAATATGGCATACTATGTTTCTGATAATTGTGATTCTTAGCATTACTGTTCATGTAAATCAGTGATTTATTACCTTTGTGTGCCAAACCAATGCAGATTTGTTTTTCTTCATCCAACTCAGTAACGATATCTACCCCAACTGCTCTTCTTTGGCACTCAGTGATCACTGTCTGTGCCACCAGACTCTGTCTGTGACACTTACCCCTACTGGCCTTGGCCTCTTTTGATACAAATCTTGGCCAGATAGATCATCCATCTACTAAATACTGTAAATAAATAATAGAAAAATAAACATATACATGAAACATTCTCACTTGATAATAGAAATGTAAGTATTGAAGTGTCACTTTATTTTAGCAAACCTACTTCTACAATGGCTGCCATATTTTTGATGGACTCCTGGTAAAATGATCTGTTTTCTTACTTTGCCAAACCTGCAGCAAATTTAATTTATTTCTTCAACATTAATCACAGGTGATCTTTCTTTTTTAAAATTAGTTTTTAAGCACATCCTCTGCCAGTCTTTACTCTTAAGAACTGGTATTTGGTAACAAGGGCTGAAGACATCTTGTTGTGTTCGCCTGTTGTATACCTGAAAATAGAGAAAAACATTTTTACCCCACAGGACTGCCATCCTCCAGCGTCGCTGGGGCTGGAGTATCCCTCACCTCCGCCTCCAGCCTCCTCGGCCCGGACTCCGCCTCGGTCTATTGACCCAGTGGCTCCACCTCCGCTCCTAGCTCCCTCGCCTCCACCGTCACCCGTCGATCCTCCAGCTCCACCGGGCTCTCTCGTCCCTCTGGCCTCGCCTTGGTCGGCCGTCGACCCGCCATCGCCTCAGGACTCCGCTCCTCCGGCTGCACCTCGTCGCTCCGTCCCACCGGCTCAGTTGGGCTCCTTCCTCCCGCCTCCACCTCATGCTCCTCCACCACCTGCTCTGCCGCCGTTGGTCGGCCCCCTGGAGTCGGCGGCCATTTCTCCTCCATGGCTCCTCCCTCCATCGGCTCCACCGTGGGCCATCATGGCTGTAGCCTGGGTCCTGCCAGGCTCCTCCTGCTCCAGGTCCCTCCTGTCTCCTCCCTGGCTCCTCCCTCCTTCGTCGCCTCCCTGGTCTCTGTCTGCCGGCCCCCTCCCGGTTGTCCGTCCTCCTCCAGAGCCTCCGCCATTGTTCCCACCCGTTTCCCTCCCCCTCTGTTGTTCCATGGTGCGAGGACGCACCTTCCGGGAGGGGAGAGTAATGTCACGCCCCTGGACTGTTTTGTTGTGTTTTTGCTCCCCATGTATTCCCTGTGACCCAGTTTTTTCCCCTGTCTGATTGTTCATTTGTTTCCAGGTGCGTCTCCTTAGTTCCTTGATTGTCCTGTCTTTAAAAGCCCCAGTCCTTTCAGTTAGTGTTTGTCGGTCTTTGAGTGTCTACCCGGCCTGTAATCTGTGTTCCCATTTTGAATATTAAATCCCGTGTTGTGATATTCTTCGTCTCCTCGTTCCTGGTTCCCTCACTCCCCGTGAGCTGTGACACAGCCGCAGTGTCAGACCGGCATGCCCGCAGACAACATAGACATCATTTGAGAGAATCTGAGGGAGGAGGCCAAAATGAACAAAACAACATGAACGAAGATGAGAGAGAGGGATATGGGGATCAAGCAGAGGCAGGGGCTGCAGAAGAAGAAGAGGAGCATGGGGAACAAGCAGAGGCAGAAGCTGCGGAAGAGGAAGAATATAGAGAACCGACAGAAACAGACAAACCAGCTGCTAAGAGACTGAGAGCAGAATGCCAGTTCTGTGAGCAAAGCAGTGCAGCACTAACCCATCTTTTGCAGGAAAATAGGGAGCTTCGGTCTGAGTTAAACAAGATGAAGATGGATGAAGAGTTTTTCAAAGATAATACAGAGAAGGTACGATATTATACAGGACTTCCATGTTTTGCAATTTTGTTGTCATTGTTTACTACTTTTAAGCCCTTCCTGACAGCTGCAAAGAAGCTGTCACAATTTCAAATGGTTTTACTGACACTCATTCATCTAAGGCTTGATCTTCCAATCCAGCATCTTTCACACATTTTTAATGTGTCACGTAGAACTCTTTCTGCTACCTTTGCCGACACCATAGATGTGCTGTATGCACGCTTTAGTCCATTGTTGTACTGGCCTGAGAGACACTGTTTACAAGCCACAATGCCACATCAATTTTTGGAAGCTTTTGTAAAGCGTGTTGCGATTATTGTTGACTGTTTTGAAATACGTACAGAGAGGCCGTCCAATTTAATGGCGCGCGCACAATCCTTTTCCCACTACAAAGGTACACACACTATGAAATACTTGATAGAAATTACACCCCAAGGCCAAATTTCATTTATTTTATCAGGGGCATCTGACAAGCACATAACTGAGAATTGTGGGCTTCTTAACAAACTGTTGCCTGGCGATTTAGTTTTAGCAGACTGAGGCTTTGATATTAAAGACAGTGTGGGAATGATGTGCGCGGAAGTTAAAATTCCTGCGTTCACTAAAAGCAGATGTCAACTTGATGCTAAGGATGTGGAAGACACACGTGCTATAGCACACCTTAGGATGTAGAAAGGGTAATAGGTAGCTTGCGCAATAAGTACACACTAATACATAACACAATACCAATTAGTTTGTTGCTTATCTGTAAGGATGAAGAATTTACCCTTCTTGATAAGATAGTTAATGTTTGCTGTATTCTAGTTAACAAGTGTTGTTGTAAGGCCAGATGAAACAGAAAAGTGTGCATGTTGAATGGAAAAAAACCTGTTTGGTGTGCGCGAGTGTGTGTGGTTGAACATGTTTGTATTTGGTGTGTGTGTGTGTGTTTCCTTCCTTAGAATGAACATGTTATGCTATTTGTACATTAAATGCTTCAGATGAAAATGGATGACACTTTGATCATTAAAAACCTTTTTTTTTGTAATAAAAAATCTCCTGCAAAGTGCAATGTTTAGTTTCTTGTGCTTCTTGCGTTGAACTATTCTGAAACACTGAATTTCAAGTAACAAATTTCAAGTAACAGGCTAATACTCTCTCTCTATATATAAATATATAATTCTTAATATATTATATATAAACATATAATATATGAACACATTTCAAGTAACAGGCTAATACTCCGTCAAGTAAAACACTTAAAAAAAAAAAAAAAATCTCCTGCAATGTTTAGTTTCTTGTGTTGAACTACTTTGGAACACTGAATTTCAAGTAACATATTTCGGTAACACTTTAGAATAATGGTCCGTTGTTAACAAGTAACTATGCAGGAAGTAATAGGTAGTACTACATTAACACTCAACTTAATACTATTAACTAATAGAGAAGTAAGATTAACTAAGCAGTAAGTAGTAGCAAATTTAGGAGAAAGGTAGTTATTAGATATTTATTAGATATGTGATCATTATTAAATAAAAATCTCCTCATTGAGAACTACTTGCAAACTATGACCAATTAATACAGAATAACCAATTAATTACTAATCACAACAGTAACGTCTTAAAAGTGAGCAATTGGGTTCTTTGTGGAAACTAATTTATAAATATGATTTCCCCCAAATAAGTCGGCTACAGTTTGAAATTGTGACTTCTACTCTTACCAAAGGATGGATGTTCTCCGTTTATTTCAATCAAAAACAGAATAATAATAAAAACGATAATTCACTTTAAAATGTTAATAATTAGGAAGTGATGCTGACAAGCTCATGATTGAATTAGTTCAAAATTATGAACTCTGTTTTATGTCATTTCAATATGTATCCCACTCCACATGATCTACTGGTAGAATATCACTAGTACTTCACACAAATGTATGACTTTATCATGTGTCAGATATAAAACATTACATAACTTATTAATTTATGTGAGTAATTACTGAGGGTTAAGGTGTTTTCACTTTAAAATAATGGTCCCGATCACTAGTAGTTCCTTAGTAGTACCTTAGCTTTAAAGTGAAAAATACATTAACCCCTCTCAAACATTACCTTGTCAGCCTGCAGGAACTACTAGTGATCTGGACCATTATTTTAAAGTGAAAAACACCTTAACCACTCAGTAATTACTAAGTAATTTAATAAGTTATTTAACACTTTATTTTGATGGTCCCTTTTGAACATTCTGTTGACACTAAGTAATGTTGCAACTACATGTCAACAAACTCTCATAAGAGTATTAGTAGACTGTCTGCTTCATATCTACTAACTCCTTATTGTGTTGGTCTACCAACAGATATTCTACTGACTTTAAATAACTTTGCAAGAACGTGTCAACTTAATCTAACCCTCACCCTACCAGTCAACTAATACACTACTAACACTCTAACACGAGTCAGT
The DNA here is from genome assembly GCF_012432095.1 of Onychostoma macrolepis. Lineage (NCBI taxonomy): Eukaryota > Metazoa > Chordata > Actinopteri > Cypriniformes > Cyprinidae > Onychostoma > Onychostoma macrolepis. The sequence goes on from NC_081171.1 coordinate 22,767,727, forward strand.
AGAAATGTAGGTGCAACATTACTTATAGTCAACAGAATGTGTTAAAGGGACCATCAAAATAAAGGATGTAAATTGCTTTTGTCAAGAGAACATCATTATTTATATTCAAGAGAAGTCCTCCCCAGCCTACTGTCACTAAAGGTAGGTCTTTTGGAGTCGGAGGCATACTGAACTGACACAAACTAGAGCTCGTAATTGTTAACTAATTCAATCACTTCCTAATTATTAACATTTTTAAATGAATTATTTTTATTATTATTCTGTTTTTGATTTAAATAAACGGAGAACATCCATCCTTTGGTAAGAGTAGAAGTCATAATTTCAAACTGTAACTGACTTATTTGGGGGAAATCATATTCATAAATTAGTTTCCACAAAGAACCCAATTGTTCACTTTTAAGACGTTACTGTTGTGATTAGTAATTAATTGGTTGTTCTTTATTAATTGGTCATAGTTCACAAGTAGTTCTCAATGAGGAGATTTTTATTTAATAATTATCACATATCTAATAAGGAACTACCTTTCTCCTAAATTTGCTACTACTTACTGCTTAGTTAATCTTGCTTCTCTATTAGTTAATAGTATTAAGTTGAGTGTTAATGTAGTACTACCTATTACTTCCTGCATAGTTACTTGTTAACAACGGACCATTATTCTAAAGTGTTACCCATATTTCAAGTAACAGGCGAATACACTTTGAGTCAAGTAAAACAAAAAACTCTTAACTGAGTAGGCCTAAGTGCAATTCTTTCTCTTTTTTTCCTTTTTTTTATACTTATTTTTTTATTGTTTTTTCGGTTGAGAACAAAAGAACAGTATACATAACAAAACCAATGAAAATTAAATAATTCAACAAATAAGAAAATAAATTAATTCATGTTTAACCAAAGGTTGCCACACATTACATGAAAACTTTCAGAAATAACAAAAGATCATCATGTTACAAATGACCCTTTAGACATTTCACCAATACATTATATCAGTAAACAATTATATACATTTACAATTGCAGACATTTAAACCACCAAGGAGCTTGTTAGCCACTTTCTCCATTTGTTCTCAAAGATTTGCGTTTGCAGCCGAAGTGTATATGTGAGACTTTCCATTTCTTTAACCTCTGTTACTATTTGAAACCAGTCTTCTCTTGTAGGTGAGTCTTCCTTGTACCATTTCCGGGTTATCGCCTTTTTACTTGTTGCCATTAAAATTTTAAATAAATATTTATCATCTTTCCCAACCTCATCTGGAATATCTCCCAAGTAGAGAACATAAAATGATTTTGGTATATGTAGATTGAAAATACTATTGATAGTAGACCGTACGGCCTCCCAAAAACTAGTCACTTTTGAACAATGCCAAAAAATATGTGTATGATGGGCATTTTCTACACCACATTTCCTCCAGCATGGGTTGGAGGTTCTCATTTGTAATTCCTTAATTCTTGGTGTGATAAAAAAACGAGTCAAATTTTTCCAACAAAACTCGCGCCACATTCTTGAGCTTGTTGAAGTATGTGGAATAGAACATATTTTATTCCATTGATCAGGTAACAGGGAAATGCCAACCTCTTTTTCCCATTTTAATCTTATATATTCTATTGAATGATTTCTCGAATTACTTATCCCTTTATATAATTTGGATACAGTCTTACTCGTGCTTTTCTTATATCTTAGATCTTATTTTAGAATATTAACAGTTATAAATTTGACCATTATTCTTAGTTAAGCCTAAATTGTTGTAATATGCGTATGACTCGCGAATGTAATGCTTAACCGAAATAAACCAGGCTTGATGACGTATGAAGCCTACAAATGCGACCTCCGGAGGATGCAGCCTTCCGTTTGAGAAACGGCCATGGATGCCCAGATCTCAGTGTGCAATGGTCTGATTGACTTGAAATTACAGGAGTAGTATGTTTAAGACTGCAAGGGAAGCTCGGCTTCCCCTATAATGTCAAAAAATTAATGGTCAAATATGTACTATTGTGTTAACATTTTATTGACTAAAATGCGTTAGAACACGTTCATCTCGAAGACGAGTTCGTTCAGATTCAGCTACATATAGCAGGTCGGCTGACTCGTTTCCTTCTCATACATTCCCGTAGCGTCAGTGTATTTCCCCGTTGAAGCCACGCCTCTGTTGACTTCAATTGGGCTGCTTTGAACAGTTTTTTTCAGTGCTTCGAAACTAGACGGTCATTGGATAAATGCTGCGATTATGTCCCGCCCCGGACGCTCAGCGTCTCTGGGGGTGAATGGAGGAGAGGGCTGGCCTGGACTCCGGGCTTCTGCGTGATGATTGGAGGGTCTGCCGAAAGACTGCATCTCCTTTTGATTGACAGCGATTTTGTTCTATAATAAAAAGTCTCTGATGCTGAAGCTATTCGAGCTCAGTCAAAGCTCTAGCGGCTTTGCACTTGGTTCTTATCAATCATTATATATTTTTTTTATTCATTTATAATGGTATGTTTTAATATACATGCTGCTAACTCGGAAATTTCGAGATATGCGAGCAAAAAAATGCTCCTGACAGTTAGGCAATAGGACACGAGCAAGAGTGATGTTTTTGTTTCGTTTGTGCTCGAATCCAAGTCCGCGTTGATTTGGGCGAATCACTGATTCACTGAGCCATTCATAAAAACAGTCATTTGATTCACTCCTGAAGGATTCAGCCGTTTTGAAAGAATCATTTGAATGACTCAGTGATTCAATCACGAACTTCTGCCACCTGCTGGCCGTTTTTACATTATTAGGCATATTACATTATTTTCCTACATATTTCTATATTCAGAATTTAGTATTTAAAACATTAATCTCATAACATTATTTATGCAATTATAAATACAGTCTAAATGAATAAATGCCACATCTAAATGTCACTTCATGCAGCTTCTGTGCAGTGCTAAGATGAGTTTTGTTTAGATCATTTCATGGATAACAATAGCCAGCCATTCATTCACATTAATTAAGTATTCAGAGAATAATATTGTCTGGTTTCACTTACAAATATTTATTTATTAATTTTTGATTCATTTTGTAGAATTGAATTATAAATTAAGCTGGTATAGTATCGTACGACATTTTTATGGTATCGTGACAACCCTATTATACACCACATTCCTTGTTTCAGTTTAACCTAATTCCCACATATCCTCCGTCGAGTTTAATATCTTTTTTTTTAGATTGTTTGTTAATTCATTCATTCATACAGTAGGCTAGGCTAGCGTCACTGGAAAAGACGCCTAGTTGGTATGACAGGGTCACAGAGCATTTTCTTGAAAAGGAACAAAAGGGCAGAATTTACGTATAAATTAATGGACAATTTTTATGATGTAGGCCGAAAATGAGCTTCCCCTCTTTGAAAGACCAGCAGCCGCCACTGCAAGTAGGATAATACATTATTATTATTTTCTTTTTATAATCTGAGCTTAAAAATGGTACTGTGCTTAATAGGTACGTTTACCCTAAATTAGAGTCCTGAGAGATATAAACACATAAAGCTTTATTCATGCATAGTTATAGCAGCCGCGGAAAGACCGTGAAAGTCACAGCTGTCAGGAACAGTGGCACCTGCCACAGAAATGCATTTAAGAGTACCTGTCATACCACTGAGTAAAAGAAATTAAACTGCAAAAAGAGGTGTTTAAGATAGGATGATAAATAAGTAAATGGCCTGTTTGTTCTTGTGCATCAGTAGAAATGTCTGGGAGCTGTAAACAGTGGGATCGGGAGGTCTGGTTAATGGTGATAATTGACCTATTGCGCTTCATTTTATTTAAAAACTACAAAATTACATATTATGTAAAATGCCAGACATTAAGGATATATTTAGCTGAGACAGGCACGTTTATATCCATGGCACCGAAGCGTCGCGCCTGCCACAGTTTAGCGTCAAACCTTGCCTCAACATCTCTCACTGTTTACACTCCGATTGATGCATATAAACAAACAGACAAGCAATTCTACATTCTACGTGTTTTTACAGAAATATCACAAATATGGTCTAGTCTTACACCTTCAGCAATTCAATAGTTTACTCTACAGTAGTTCAAAGTATGTGATTTTAACACAAGGAACTGTGTTTTTGGTTTGTAATATTAGTAAACACCCTCGTCGCTGTTCTCCATCACGTTCGATGATGACGTCCTGTGGCCTTCTAGGACTGAAAAGTGTCCATCGGATGAACACCTGAATCTGGGCTGAAGCAGTAGGACATCTGGGGATTTCTCGCCTACTGAGTTTTTGAACGTACTTCCTTCTTTGTGTACACTTTTCTCCTACTACATAGTAGGTAAGTTGGCATTTATGGAAATTCTTTTGATCAAAGAAAGGTGAAAGATTTCAATCAGATGGAGTCTTTATGAGTCATCACTTAAAAGTTTTTCTTCTTAACTTGTGCTTAATACAAGATGTGAAAAAGTATTCAAGTGTTTTGTTAACTGTTTTTCTTTGTGCTTAACATAATCTAACTTTATAGTTTGCAAGTCATTTTGAAATTATATAATATAAAAATTATAATAGTAAATCTTTTTTTTTTTTTTTTTTTTCTCTGTGCGCCACAATTTAATTTTGATAAAATATTTATCCTACTCCTGTCCTACTGCACTAACACAGGAACGAGACATGTTATACAGACATACAGACAAATGGGTATTTTTTAAGAGAATTTTATTGATGTGGCAATTTAAAACTGGTCCATGAAGAAATTGATTAAAACATTTCCTGGTGAGCATGCCTATTCACTGGATTAAAATTAATTTTGGTTTACAAACACATTTGTTAATTTAATTTTCAAGAAAAATTTAAATGAAACATTCAGTATTTTTGAAACATCAACCTTTTCTCTCTCTCTTTTTTATTTTATTTTTATTGTCAGCCATAACTATAATGTGCCATATTATTGTTATATATGGTCCAACAGTAAGAAATGTGGAAATGTTAATAGTTTTAGATAAAAGCATTTCTAAATTTTCTAAACGTATATTAATAAAAACAACACATTTAATCAGAATGTGATAGACAGAAAAAATGGGATAACTTTGGATAAAAGTTTTTGCTAAATGAATAAATGTAAATGTAATCATCACACTATCCCAGAAAAGATTATTATATTTTGAAATCAACAGTTACAGTATCCTCTTCTGTAAAATTCTCTGAAAATGAAATGCATGAAATGATTATGATTCCTTTACTATGAACATAACAATGCATTCAAATCTAAAAGTGTATTGTTAAAGCATGATGGACTTAAAAAAGCTCCTATTGCTAAAAATGAGAAAGTGGACAGATGATAGTGGCAGGAAGTGGCAGTTAGCCTCCTCAGGATCTTGTTGGACCCAGTAATCTTGATCAACTCCCCATTCTAGAGAACAGACAGAACAGACAACAATGTCAGCACACTTCTGCATTTTAAAGTCAATTTGACTGCAGTTTAGAGGTTATTTGATCAACAGTCCTAAGCTTCAATAAATCATAATTAAATAAATATATATATATATAATATAATATATTCATAAAATATTGGATGATCTGCATTATCTCATTTACATCTTAGAAGAAAAGGTATAACAGTGTGTTTTCTCCACTTTAAGTATTTTCTTCCTGGTTTTACTTAAATTTGTACTTTATTACATAATAAAATACATACAAAATATAATACTAATAATAAAAACACTAATAATAAATATTTAACCCTCAGGTGCTGCTCGTGTGGCAGTCAAATGACCTTTTCTTCATTTAATTTCAATTAAATTAATGTACTGTATTATATGAAATTTCCAATTTAAACTGTCGTAAATATTGAATGCTTGGAGCACAAACTTAGGTTAAAAAAGGGAAACTAAAAATACTATTTTAAGTAACTCAACTAAAATGGTTGAAAAAATAAGAAACAATGTTCTGACCTTAAACCAATTTAGATACTGTTTCATAACCTGTGTTATGGAAACCCAGAAATATTGATAAATTGGAACCGATTTGTGAGGAGATATGGCCCAAATTTGGTTATTTTGGAGGTTTTTCTGCTAAAGGAGGATCTACTTTCTAAATTCAAATGTGCACATATCTTTTGCACCCTGCACTGTGAATGATCACTCAGTGTATTCAATAAAAATGTTAAAAGTACAGTTTTTGTGTTATTTAGTTAGATTGTAATTGTGAGCAAATTTAAGAACAAGCCACATTTTATGAATATGGAAAAACAAAAAATAAATAAATAAAATAAAATAAATAATAAAAAGTCAAAATTTAGGAAATTCAAAGTTTAAGTAAGCAGAACTGGCAGATTTTTATTTTGTACTCATACATGTTAATTGCTCTAAACGTGAAATATTTAAGTGAGCTAATTTATACATTAAATCATCATGTAATCTCAACATTAGTAGTGGAAACTTATTTGACAAGTTTAATTTGATATATAATATTATTCAAAGTTTGGTATGTTCTCATTTAGAAATGTCTATCTAAATACCTGAGTGTGGTAACTGTGTGTGATAAATAAATGTGCCATACCTGAATTTGGCCCTAAGCAGCCTTTAGGAAATCCATAACCTCCTTACGTTCAAAGGCTCTTGCCTGAAGGTGAGAGATGCCAATTCATGAATGATTACAGGAAGCATGACATTTTCAACATTTCTTAACATAAACATTTTGATATTTGCTTTGCTGACACAGAAGACAAATTCACATTGACATTTAGTCATTTTGCAAACACTTCTTCCAATGCAACTTACAAATAAGAAACATCACAGGTAAATGTCTCATATCCATAACTCCACTCAAACAGCTTTATGAATGACAGGACACTGCAGGCACTAGTTGTTCAATTATGGTTATTTATTCCACACAAATCTCCATTAACTCACCACTTCAAAAGGTTTCTTCCCATCATAGCCGGACATGGCCATATCAACCCCAGCTAACTTCCAAATCTTCAATCCCTCCAGGTCACCGTTTGCAGCAAGACTGTGAAACACACACCATAATTTCTACATGAGCAATCATGAACACTGACGCTACTATCATTATTTCAGCTCCTGAAGATTCAGTCATGGCATGTGTTCAATATGCTGATACATGAGGAGACCTCAACCTCATTTCAGCAAGACAGCAGCTTTAAATTAACACTCCAGATCTGTTCTAAATGTGATTTATCATTGTAAATGCAGTCCTATAAGAGGATAGCTCTAACTCTAAATTCTGACTGAATGAACCATGTTCAAATTAATTTGAATCAACAGACATTGCTTGTCATACCATAAACAGACTGTTTAGCAGACTACTAGTACTATATTATTTAGAGGAAGAATTGCTTATTATTATTATTATTATTATTATCCAAATTGCCCGCAAGGGATCTTAATAAAGTTTGACTTGACTTATTATTATTATTATTAATAATAATAATAATAATACATAAGCATTCAGTTTTTCTACTTTTAAATTTCACATTGAATTCAATAATTTACGAGCAATTTTGTTAAATTAAAAAATTTTTCTACACTTCTTTTTTTTCCCCACAGTCTATGAAGACTGACTAGCTGATGTAGCTGAAGGTCTGATATGCCATGAGACTTGTTGTCGGGTTTAGAGCAAAATTCCCCCCCAAAAATATTTGTGTATGAGAGAGAGAGACAGAGAGAGAGAGAGACCGGCACAGCTCCGTTCCAATATCCTGTAATTCATCACTGGAGAGGTGAGCTCCACACTTCCTCAGCAGCTCCACAACATCCTTATGTCTTCAGACAGGGAACATACAGAAAAACAGATGAATCATAGGAAATCTTTAAGAAGGAAGATTCTTATACAGTCCTCTATACAATCAATTAATTGAATCTGTGAAAAATTAACTACATTTTTCATTAATATCTGAAGAAAATGTCAGTAGTGCTTAATCATACAAAAGTTTCCTTCTCAATGTTTAGGTGTTGTGGATGGTTGACAGGAATTTGTTATGCAGATGCTAAGGTGCTCTGAGTGGTTTTAGTGTTGCTATGTGGATTCTGGGTGGCTTTGAGTCTTGACATTCTGTGTCACTGTGATGTTATGGTCTCTAGATATGGCTCAAGTTCCTCCTTCAGTGTAAGTCTGTGGGATGTTCTGCCTGTTTTATCATCCATTAAGCAAAACTGTGAGCCTAATCACTTTAAGAAGTCATAGAACAACTCTCAACAGCAAGCCACATTATATGAGGTATCATTCATGTCCATAGCACAAATGGCACGGGACGAGTTATTAAAAATTAATAAATGTTTGTGTTAGAGGTTTGCTGAAAATCTTAAACTTAACAGTAATACTTCATAAAGTGATACTTAAAACTTACTAAACCACTACTCTACATTGCTAAAGCAGATTATTTGCAATATTTTAATGAAGTGTTGTCAGTCGCACACAGCCACATATCTAGAGACACCGGGACAAGCAAGGACACCTGACAAATCTGTCACATGTGTGTTCCTGTTGTCTTCCTGTTTTGCCCTTATTTGGTAGTTCCTGTTCTCATTAGTTAATTATTGGTTAATTTATGTCCAGCTGTGTTTAGTTATCTTGTTTAGTTTGATTATTATTTAAGCCCTGTCTGTCCCTTATTCTGAGTTCCGGTATTGTTCTTCAAATCCTCTGCAGTTTGTCCTGCTTATTCCTGTGGTTCTTTATTTGGATGAAGAAAGACAATATAATGGATCTCCGTCGTCTCTGAGCTCCTTTGTCCAGAACAGTAGTTAAGCGTGACAAAATCATTGTTAACTCAGATTAATTGCATTTAAATATAAAATTCACCCCAAAAAAATACTTGGTTCACTCTCAAGTCCTTCCAAATCCATAAGACTTATGTTCATATTTGAAACACAAAAATGAATATATTTATGAAATATGAGAGATTTCTGTCCCTCAATTGAAAGTCAATTCACTCAAAACTTCAAAATGAACAAAAGTCTCATGGATTTGGAATGACACGAAGATGAGTAAATGATGACAGGATTTAGATTTTGGGGTGAACTGTCCCTTTATCATTTCATTTCAATACTAACCATAGGATAAGCATGATTTATGGACCTTGTCTGATTTCTTAGAAACTTGCTATCATTGGTTGTACAGACATGAATACAGTCATATAGCTTAAAAATAAATAAATAAATAATAATTTGTTTAATTTATATAGAACTTTTCATTGCACTATATAAACATTGTGTGGGTGGGATCTCCTCATCCACCACCAGTGTGCAGCATCCACCAGAATGCCCACCACACACCAGCTTATTGGCGCATGAGACAGAGTGATGAAGCCAATCAGTAGATATGGGGATGATTAGGAGGCATGATGGTCAGAGGCCAATTGGCAAATTTGTCCAGGTTGCCCGTAGAACACGCAGTTCTAATCATGTGTCGCTGCTCCACAGAGAGATCAAATAAGACATTTAGAGGGTGTTGGTGGTCCATGGTGAATTACAGTAAAGAAAGGGGAATATTTTGTCCTAGTTTCCAGTGTTGTGCCATTTTGTGTGATTTGCTCAACAGATTATGGTCATTTGGAAAAATTCTTATTAGTGCATTCATACGCACAAAGTCTGAGAAATTAACACTTAATATCCATTCAGGAAAGATTTGTTGTAGTTGTGGGTTTATGCCACGATTATGTAGTGTGTCATCTGGCTAGTGTCTAGAAAGCTAACAAAAACACACACAAAAACTCTTACAGGAAGAGCAGGCTTAGCTGTGATCTGGTAAAATGCCACTAATCTGATTCAAGCTTTTAAACTCACAGTCTGAATCACAAAGAATATTTGAGGTTGAGATCATGTAGAAAACAGAAATGTGCAAAACTACATATTTTCAAAATCGACTAAGGGTCATGTCTGACACAGATCAGGTGTGGTTTTTATGGATAATGAACACTGGATAATGGTTATTGGGAAAAAAAAAAAAACTGACAGGTATTGAACAGGTATATAACTATACCTTTTCATTGCACAAAACTATTCCGCATAACAAATAGATCAGTGGCATGCTTATGAAAACGTAAAATTATTATGAATGATAAATTATTACAGTAATTCCTTTGGTAGACAAAAGTTTTTTTGTTTTTTTTTTAATTAATAACATTTTAACAAAATTAATGTTTTATTTTTAAAATTAAGATTTTCATCTTAATGGCATTCTTTTTCTTATTGTAATATTAGGACAGTTTTTGACTTTATGCCCCAGACACAGAAAACCTCAAAAATGTTTTAATTCAGAAATTAAAAACATGTCTACCATAGAAGATGTGTATTTAAGTTATTGTATGTTTGAATGACCTTTTTAATATATGTTTGAATAAATTAATAGATCCAAAAAATAAGTGTCATGTCATTGACCCTATTGTCTTGAAATGGCTGTAACATGCCCTGACATTTGTGCTTATTTCAGCTACTTGTAACATACTACTGGCCAACATGTATTTTTTTTTTTTTTAGTATTCAGCACAAACTGTGCTAGAATAATATGTGAGCAAGATGGATGTACCTGTTTGCTTTTTGTAGAAAAATAAATAAATTATGCGTGGGAGTTTTGGGAATTTTTTTTTTAGCTGAAATAAGGCCATACAACCCATACTGAATAGTTCTGACTTTTGAGTAACCAGTCTTGTAGGCTAGAATATTTACTTCAAAATTATGTGAAAATCATCCTGCTTACTCCTTCGCAGTAAACAATATATTGATTAAAATTTTTAAAGACATGTTTTGTGATCGAAAGCCTATATGCGAGGGAGTGACAATGGCCATGAATATTTAGTGATTCACACCTGAGAGACAAAGGGCCGTCCCCTAATGGCCTATCAGTGTGACTGTTACTTTGAGGCAGGTAAGAAAGAATGTGAGGAGATTGAAAAAATTTTTGAGAATTGTTAAGCACCTTAGTAAGTGGTGTCAGTCTGTGTAAAGGGAAGTAACGTGTTACATGAAGAAAGACCTGTTATACAACATGCTCACACATACATATCTCCTCGTTCGTGCGCTAGCTGTGGCTAAACGGCAACAAAACTTTATTACGGCAAAACATTCAGTTAACATACATATTTAGAAACTTTCTAATGCATGAATAAGCTAAACCATCCAGGCTTTTTGGCCTGTCCTACCTGAGGTGAATGGCATTGCGAAGGGCTGTATCGCCAAAGCGATCTTTGGCAAAGATGGTGGCCCCTTTACCCAGCAGATACTCCACTACATTCAGATTCCCCTCACATGCAGCAATGTGAAGGGGAGTGCGGCCATCATAATCTGCCGTATTCAAGTTAGTTCCCTATAAAAAAAATAAAATAAAAAACTGTCATTTCCTGTGTCTCTTTTTTGCCTGATTCTATTTAGTAATGCAAAATCATCAAGGCTGAACACAGCAGTTTGTTGTAACAATCTGATTTATTCAGTGTAAAAGAAAAGAAATTCAGTTTGTAAGAACTGTAGAGGAATACATTTAAAACATTACATTTTATGATGTTTAATGGTTTTATTTTTGCTTCTCTTTCTGAACATTCATAGTGCCATTTTTGCCAAACATCTTCTGTTTAATAAGAATGCTTGTGTGGAAGTTTCTTTAACAAAGAGTCACACAGTACAGTCATTGCATAGGCACGTGCTGTTACTGCAAACACCCAAATGCTTACCATTTCCCTTATGGCTTCTAAAATCTCAGAGTCTCCGTTCTTAGCAGCAGCACATGCCAGAGTGGGCATTAGTGCATCTCGTATGGCTTCAAGCTCCTAAGGACATCAATAATATTATAGTGGATTACAACTGTTCATCAAATCCTCTTCTGGTTCTGAATATGTTTGTACATCATGGAGATATACAAACTAGACCAGAATAACAATAACAGAAGCAGAAAGTCTGGATATATGGTCTGCTCACCTCTTTACAGCCAATGCTGAGGGTCTTGGCTATAATCTGAATGAAGCGACTGTCGCTGAGAGAAAGCTTTGCCCCCTCTAAGTCAGCCACCATCTCACCACGCAGATTGCGACTCATCATCTACTGACGCATTAACATGTTTTGAAAACGTAAAGTAACATTACTAACACTGTACTGTGCAAGCTGTCTAGGAAGACTCAAAATTGTCACTCACTATTTTAGATGTCTATTTTTTACAAAAATTAGTTTTCATACCTTTTTCTTCTCTTCTGTTCTGAGATCTTGTTTTGCCAGCACATAGGAGAGTTTTGAAAGAGCAGCTTCCGGAGTCATATCAAACCCAGCAACCACACCAGCCTTACTCAGAGCCTGAGAGAGAACATTAAAGGATTACACACATCTGGAAACATCCATATGAGGCCTTTCTCAAGCAAACACCCATACCTGGCCAGTGGCATATGATATTGTGACCGTGCCCCTGAGACACTGGGTGCAGTTGATCATGATGACTCCTCTCTCAGTCGCTTTACGGATCTCATCCAGCAGGTCAGCACGGTTGTCAGGGGCGTTACCGCTGCCGTAGGTCTCCAAAATGACACCCTCAATGGGAGCCTTCAAGAAGGCCTTGACCTGATTAAAGAATAGATCTCATTTAAACATCTGAAAATTCAATATTAGTTGAACCACATTAAATATTCACAAGCTATTTTATTTCCATGATACAAATTAATGTTGAGTAAAACAGAACACTGAACTACGAAAAAATAAAAAATAAAATTGGAGGATGGGACTTGATTTTATCTATTGGGATTGGGGTATCCCAGTGGTAATGCTTCTTTTTTAAATCTTATATTATTTAATATTATTGCCATAATCTTAACATATTATTTATAAAACCACAATAATGTTAACCATATTAATACTTATTATAGATTACTTATTTATTCAAAAATACATTAAAATCTAATTCATTCATACCTCTTCTATGATAAGCATATATTTTTTTTATTTCAGAATTAAAGTTAATTTTAATATTTTTGGGGTGCATAAAATAAAAAAAAATCAAGGTGATGCCCTGATTATGATATCATCATGAAAGAATCCACATTAAAAATTATTGAAGGTAAAATATCAAGTAATTTGGCATAATTATTTATTATTATTAAAAAAAGACCCTGTAAAAGACTTCTGTACTGTTTAATAACTGAAAAACAAACTAGTGTGATGCAATCAACATGCAGAAGAAACAAAACAACAACAAAAAACAAACAAACAACAACAAAACAAACAAACAAAAAACTTAAATAACATTACAGAGAGGTTTCACTGCAGCTGAGTCTCTTAAAATAACAGATAATTTGACTTTTTGGAAAGGTTAATCATTACATTTTTTTTTTTTTTTTACCTTGAAAAATATATTTATTGTATTCAAGACATAAGAAAAAAATATGTTTTGGAAAATATGTAATTTTTACTTGATTACACCATGTAATTTTTGTTGAAAATTTTATAATTTGTTTTCTTCTATGAACTATATTAAATCAAAATTAATACACTGAGTACATTTCCAAAAACTTGGTGCATGTGTTTTAAAAATTAGATTTTTAAAATAATTTACCTTTTTTTTTTTTTTTCTTCGTGAACACTCTTATTTGTAATCGACCAACAAAATTTGGATTTCATTTGATTTCAGATTATAACACATGCTTACTGTATCAGTAGTGATTCCCGGGAAGAGTCGCAGGAGACCCACATTGTGGTTCATTTGAGTGCAGACTGTGAATTTGGCAGTTGTGCTGGGTCGCCACACAGTGTCCCAGTTAACTAAACAATGAGAAATGCAAATTTTTACATCAGAAAAACAACAGTACAATTACTTCAGTAATGGGGAAGTTAACATGAAATTGCAAACGGTGACAACAGAGTCCTATAGTGTGATATGCTATACTTCATACTTCAATATTTATAGTTTAAACATTTTCTTATTATAATTAATATCATACACTATTATTATATATTCATAAAAATTATCAAATATATTGTCAGAGCAATAGCCTTGTGGGCAGCACTCCAACATATAGCATAGCTGCTCCTTTGGCAAGCTTCGAGTTATGCTCAGTTTGCATGTTATTCCAATGTTTTCAAGCATCACTAGCTTAATAGACAGATTGCTAACTACAGCCCATAAATTTTAAAAGAACTGGATTTACTGTTGATGTTGACTTCAGCATTGGCTAATGGTGGCAAGTTTGGTGAGGCAAATGCTTTAAAGCTTTCAGAGTCCACTTTGGTGACACGATTGCCTCGGTAGAGTTTATGATAAAAATAGAGGCAAACCTGTGAAGAAACAGAGATAGTGGGCTGTTTACTTGTCCCTTACTCAATTCAAAACAGTTTTCAGTAAGTTTACATGTCCCTTTCTGGTGCTTCATAGCATTTCCCCACAATTTCTATTCACTTTAGCTGTGTGTCAGCCTTCATTGGAACACCTTATCACGGTCTGATTGAACTTGTACCAACTTCTTTGACAGGTGGTGAATAGGTGTTTACGTATTTGTGCTGTCTGTGCTTATGTCACTCTATTTGAACAATACAACTTAATTTAAACAGCTAAATATGTACTTCAAAATTTATGATGTACTTGAAAATTTATGGCTCTGCACGCCCCACATATTGAAAACCCCTGCGGTAGACTGACTCCGCTTGCATTCATTCATGTGATTTGTCAAGATGAGGTGTGACCCCTCCTGGTAATGTGATTTATATAGTGTCATTTCTAATCACCCAGACACTGACGCTTTGACTCTGAGTACCTGCAACGTGACAGAAGTGCCGGTACACACAAAAAAGTGACTAAAATATAGACGTGCCAGTACTGCGTACTGGTCCCTACTGGCCCACTTAAAGCACTGGCAATGGCTATAAAAGCATCTCTGTGAAAAGAAGCCACTCTCACCTCAGGGATGACAAACTGTCCTGCAATCAACAGCGCCCCCAAGAGGTTGTCCCTTCCATCACTCCTCATCTCAAAGATGGGCACCTGCCATACACAAGATAGTTAAATAATAGTTAACTTAAAAAACGAAAATTATGTGATTGTTTTGCCCTCATGATTATCCAAACTCATTTTGGGATGAACTATGCTTTTAAAATGTGTTACCTGTGAGCCGGTGAGGATGACAGGCTTTCCCAGGTTCTCACACATGAAGGATAAGGCAGAGGCGGTATAAGACATTGTGTCTGTGCCATGCAGGATGACAAAACCATCATACTGCTCATAGTATTTCTGTGAACAAAACAAAAATGTTGAATTTCTCAGCACTGACTGGTGATTTGTTTTGCTAGCCTTTTTTCACAGAACTGTTTATAAGAAATGCAAAGGTTCTCTACAATTAGGTAATTTCCTAAATTTGTAAAGTACTGAGTAAATTAGCTATTAGTTTTTTTATTTGAAATAATTTTAATTTTAATTTTTAATCTTACAAGAATGGATTCAAATGTCACAAAAAACAACAACAACAACAACAACAACTGTTCTACACCCCAGGGAATTGTTGTGCAATATTTCAGAAAGCGGAACTCTCTTCAAAAATTACATTGCCCAGATAAAAAGGATTGTTCTGAACAAACATCTCATCAATGTACAAGTTCTATCAGTATTTCAGTGTTGGCAGTGTCTAAAGTGAAAAAAATAGAGATGATTAAAAAGGCACCTCAATGTCTTTTCCAATAGTGCTCCAGTCATTCGGGGTCATATTGCTCGAGTCGAGCAGGGGAGAGTACTCTAAAAATGTATACACAACCCTCTTGTCCAGTTTAGATCGTCTGAGGTGAGAAAAAGAAAGAAAATGATAAAATGAGACCCGATTGAAGTCCACACACATTTGAAATTTGATACAATGACAACAAGCTTCAAAAATCAATCAACATCTCATTTAGTTATGTTAAACCAGGTAAAAAAGACAGACAAAATCAAAACAAAACAACAACAATTCTTTTCAAAGGGAGATAATATTTTTACGTTATATGCACCCTAAGCAGGGTTGAGCCTGGTCAGTACCTGGATGGGAGACCTCCCGGGAAAAACTAGGTTGCTGTTGGAAGAGGTGTTAGTGAGACCAGCAGGGGGTGCTCACCCTGTGGTCTGTGTGGGTCCTAATGCCCTAGTGTAGTGACTGTCAAAAAGCACCATCTTTCGGAAGAGACGTTAAACCGAGGTCCTGATTCTCTGTGGTCATTAAAAATCCCATGGCACTTCTCGTAAAGAATAGGGGTGTAACCCCGGTGTCCTGGCCAAATTGCCGCCACTGGCCCTTGTCAGTCATGGCCTCCTAATAATCCCCATCCACTTAATTGACTCTATGATTCTCTCTCCTCTCCACCTGTAGCTGGCGTGTGGTGAGCGCGCTGGCGCTGTGGTACTGTGGATGCTGCACAATGGTGGTGGTTGAAGAGAGACCCCCCGCCCCCCACATGATTGTAAAGTGCTTTTATATATATATTAGTGCTGTCAATCGGTTAAAAAATTTAATTGCGTTAATCACAGTCATGGACTGTGATTAATCACAAATTTAAAATACTAGGATTTACCTGTAAATGTGTTGAAATAAAGAAAGAATGGCAAACTAGTTTAAGGAAACCGAACCTTTCACACTTCCGCCAGGTATGAGACATAATCCTTATTATTCTTTTATCATTATTCTTTTGTTTTTATTCAGCCATTATCAGCCTTTAATAACTGGCAATAAAACGTTTACCAAGTCACATCGCTTCAATCACAGTATACATTTACCCAACTATTATCAAAAGTATTTCTAAATAAATACAACAAAACATTTTCTTGCGACCTTACGTGAAGTACTATGACAAAATGCATTATGAAGAAGAATTGGATCTGTTCTGCAGGTGCATTAGAGCTAATATTAGCATCATGCTTCATAAGACAATTTCAGAACTCACTTCAAACTACCATTGAGTGTTTGTAATAACTTCCTTTTACGATCACATGTGGAATTTGGTCATTTACTGTTGTTAAAATATGCTATTTATAGCCTTTTATATCGCTGCACAAATTAGCATTTCAGATGTACACATTAACCTCAAGAAAATCACATACAAATATCCTATCGTAATCGTGTGTTTATTATCTTATATAATCTATAGTGGCTGTTGTCATGTTTATTTCTGCTGCGTAAAAGCCTTAACATATGCTTTGGCTGAAACTCACGTTGTTTGTGATGTTACAACCGCCTCTCCGTTCTTAAGTTGCCAGGGATACATTCCAAGTATAATACAACTCTATATACACCTTGGGCGGCCGTGGTACGTTATAAAAGTAGCCCAAAAAACTGCAACCCACGGCTCTGTAATTTTTCCCGCGACTGTATTTTCAAAGTAGCCCACTTGTGCTGCTACCCTCATCACACAATGATAGATAACCTTCCGCGCTGCGATGACGGGAAGAAGTTGGGTCACCTTATCAAATGATTAATTTGCGTTAAAAAACATATTAACCCATTAAAATTTTTAGATTAATCACATGCGTAATGCATTAACGCGTTAACGTTGACACCCCTGATATATACAGGTGCATCTCAATAAATTAAAATGTCGTGGAAAAGTTATTATTAAATAAATCAATGCACACAGACTGAAGTAGTTTAAGTCTTTGGTTCTTTTAATTGTGATGATTTTGGCTCGCATTTAACAAAAACCCACCAATTCACTATCTCAACAAATTAGAATATGCTGACATGCCAATCAGCTAATCAACTCAAAACACCTACAAAGGTTTCCTGAGCCTTCAAAATGGTCTCTCAGTTTGGTTCACTATGCTACACAATCATGGGGAAGACTGCTGATCTGACAGTTGTCCAGAAGACTATCATTGACACCCTTCACAAGGAGGGTAAGCCACAAACATTCATTGCCAAAGAAGCTGGCTGTTCACAGAGTGCTGTATCCAAGCATGTTAACAGAAAGTTGAGTGGAAGGAAAAATTGTTGAAGAAAAAGATGCACAGCCAACCGAGAGAACCGCAGCCTTATGAGGATTGTCAAGCAAAATCGATTCAAGAATTTGGGTGAACTTCACAAAGAATGGACTGAGGCTGGGGTCAAGGCATCAAGAGCCACCACACACAGACGTGTCAAGGAATTTGGCTACAGTTGTCGTATTCCTCTTGTTAAGCCACTCCTAAACCACAGACAACGTCAGAGGCGTCTTACCTGGGCTAAGGAGAAGAAGAACTGGACTGTTGCCCAGTGATCCAAAGTCCTCTCTTCAAATGAGAGCAAGTTTTGTATTTCATCTGGCTCATAGCCCAAGTTGCTTGAAGTCCAGTGTTAAGTTTCCGCAGTCTGTGATGATTTGGGGTGCAATGTCATCTGCTGGTGTTGGTCCATTGTGTTTTTTGAAAACCAAAGTCACTGCACCCGTTTACCAAGAAATTTTGGAGCACTACATGCTACCTTCTGCTGACCAGCTTTTTGAAGATGCTGATTTAATTTTCCAGCAGGATTTGGCACCTGCCCACACTGCCAAAAGCACCAAAAGTTGGTTAAATGACCATGGTGTCGGTGTGCTTGACTGGCCAGCAAACTCACCAGACCTGAACCCCATAGAGAATCTATGGGGTATTGTCAAGAGGAAAATGAGAAACAAGAGACCAAAAAGTGCAGATGAGCTGAAGGCCACTGTCAAAGAAACCTGGGCTTCCATACCACCTCAGCAGTGCTACAAACTGATCACCTCCATGCCACGCCGAATTGAGGCAGTAATTCAAGCATACAAGAGTACATATACAGTAAATTAACATACTTTCCAGAAGGCCAACAATTCACTAAAAATGTTTTTTTTATTGGTCTTATGAAGTATTCTAATTTGTTGAGATGTGAATTGGTGGGTTTTTGTTAAATGTGAGCCAAAATCATCACAATTAAAAGAACCAAAGACTTAAACTACGTCAGTCTGTGTGCACTGAATTTATTTAATACACAAGTTTCACAATTTGAGTTTAATTACTGAAATAAATGAACTTTTCCACGACATTCTAATTTATTGAAATGCACCTGTATATATAAGCACTTTACAATCATGGGGATTTTATCTCCCTGAGCTCCCTGAAGGTTGATTAGAGTCCTTATAGATGAGGAGGTGGAATGAGCAAATATTGTTAAGATGCAGAATTCAGAGTTTTCTTGGTGTGCATCATGTTAGCAGGGGTTATCGTAATCAAGAGGGGGGCGCTGGGGGATTTTCCCCATTTAAGCACAGAAAGTGGGCAGATTTACATGACCTCCATGTCCCAATTAATATTCAAGTGGTCCCATAGAGCTGTTATATTGAGCCACCCTTGGTAGGTGCACAGATGAGCTAATAGAGTCATATGGCTGCTCTTGTTGAAAAGATTGTTTCAATCTCTCTTTTTAAAAAGAAATCCCTCTTAACCAAGAGTATAAATTTATTCACTTGAGACACTTTGGGGATGCATTGATTGAGATGAAACCCCAGCAGGTAGGGGAAATTCTACCACATAGGCCTAGCTCATGATAATGATAACACTGAACCTCATATTGAACCCATAATGTATTACCTATATTCTATAATATAAAATTTTAATGCTTGACTCTTTATTGAAAATAATAAGCAAATTTATTGAGATATTTAATTTCCATTATTCATGTATTTTTCTAAACATCTTAAAAATATAAAGAAACAGCACTCTCCATGGGCTACAGGACATAAATATCTCCAATAATGTATCACCGGCTACATTTACATGGACACTTTTTGTTTCAGTCAGAATTAAATCATTCTAATTGATGAATCGGAATAGGATTTGATCTTTTGACATGCACACACTGCATAGATATACAGAGTTTCCCGCTGTTTGCACATACTATTCTCTTACCATAGCTGCTTCTTTTTTTGTTTTAAAGAGCATACTTAATATTTATCTATTTCAGGTCCAAATTAGGAGACGACAAGCACATGAAGCTTTGTGCCGTGCTGCTATATTTATCAAGTAATAAAATCGTCCATTCCTGTGGCCAAAACAAGCCGTCTGTGGATGAGAGTATAAAGTGAGGAATGATAGAATGTTGTCCTGCTCCACTTTACAGACGATGAGTGGAAGGAAAATTTTAGAATAACATGACAGTACAGTACGCCAGCGCAAACCGTCTTTTGGCGTTAAAATAGGACTGTTGAGATTTACTGAAGATGTGCAGTGACGAATTAGCGCTGAAAAGGCGTGGACACAGTTATTTTTGCACCTGACCTTATTGAATATGCATTTGTAGGAGTTTCCCTTTCAGACGCAAAATTTATGGGAGGAGAGTATTCAAATGAATCACGCAACGAGATTCACTAACGTTTGCGCTTCTCAAATTACTGGTATTTGCGCCATTATTTAACACCCCAAAAAAGCAAGTCTTAAACTATTTTGCACTTGAAATGGCTGCAATTATTGTTGCTAGGAGGCACCACAGAGAACAGAGAGCAAGTGGTAGAAGGGAGAGGATTTTTTTCCACACGTATTAATTTATTTGGAATGCCAGAAGAACAGATTATCCAAACATATTGTTTGCCAAGCCATGTTATTTTTATTTTCTTCAGGAAATGAAGATAACTTGGAACCCTCAACTAGGAGTCACACATACCAGGTCTATCAAAATTTCTTGCAATCCTTCATTTTTTGGCCTCTGGTTCTTTTCAACGTACTGTGGCTTCTTCTTTATTCTTTATTTGTGACTACGCTAATTTGCGCTGCGCTTGGTATATTGCATTGGTCGATATTTAAATGAGATGTTGCGTCTGTGTTATTTAATTTGCAAATTGTTAGTAAATCACCCGCAGAAATTTCCACGCCCAACAGCACTGTTTTGGAATTGCGCTCTCGCGTTAATTTGCCCTGTTTAATAAAACTGGCCCAAAATGTGCAGAGCGGTGGTACCCCAGTACTGGAATTGAGAACCACTGGATTAAGGTGTTTACATGAAGGCTTTTCAGTCTGTCAGCCTTACTAATGGAATATTTGGTTGCATGTAAACATACTGTGTTTAACAAAGTGAAGTGTGTAATGTCTGCATATTATAACAAGATCCAAAAATGCATCACAAGACTGTTCTGATAGGATCGCAGAAAGTAAGGGGAAACAATGCAACAATAAAAGTCTATAAACAATACATACATGCTTAGTTAGGACACCACAATAAATAAACCTATACACTTTTACAAAGGAGGAAAAAGTGCTTTTATCTTTTGTTATTGAGATTAAAGGTTGTGTGTCCAATCTAACTTTATGGTGTTGTGACTAATACTAATAAACACTGTTTGCTCTATGTGTTGAGACTGGTCCATTGCACGTTTGTTGTTCTTTATGATTTCGCTACTGTGCGAGTCCTGAAGCAAAATCAGCTGAGAACCACATCCTTAAATAACAAACCTGATTACATGTTTGTGTGGGAACTTACGGAAGCACCAGTGTTTTCTCCTCAGGCTTGTAATGTTCATACAGCTTTGTCTGTTCTGCGTACTTCTCATCATGCAGAATGGGGAGTTTGCGTAGAGTTTTGACAAGAGCATTAGGTTCTGGAGACAGAACTGCAAATACAGAGGAAAAAGCATGTAAGAATGTTGCATCTGACAACAATTTCATATATATCTACATACACAATCATTAGTTTTGGTCCTTGAAGCTGATTGACTGAGAGGCCTTGCATGAGCACTGATAATTTACCAGTAGGTAAAAATACTCGTGGCTGTTTATGCCTACTACAAGTTACACCCCCAACAACAAAAGCCACTCCACCAAGAATTGCTGATCACTGCTTCTGATCTTCTTTTACTTCACCCTTCTCACTTTTGTAGCTGCACTGTCTAAGGATGGGTGATACCAAGCTTTTTTTAAATTTCAAAATGATACCTTATACTTTTTGTAACAATTTTAACAATTCATGAGTCAGCCACATGGGCGCACAGGACACCCCAGCAGACCCCGTGGTGAGTGGGGGCCGCACCCCTTTGGTGGACCCCATTGCAGGACGTTCTAAAAGGCATTCACAAATCACACAGAATGTGTTTTTGTTTTGAAAAAAATAGCAAGACACGGCAGTGTAATTTGGACAAAACCACAAGGTCTCTTTTTTTTTTTTTTTTACATTTACTTTTACATTTCTTTTGACTTGAGCCCCATGTTTTGAGATGTGAACACAAAGGAAGTGCAGTGGAAAAGCGTGTGAAAAACTCTATGTAGCTTAATGTTCTAAAACATATCGCCACCCATTGATGAGGCATACAATCACATTTTATTGATCACAGACAGCAGAAGTTCCCGAAGTTCCTGTTTGTTTCTCCCAGTTTTTAAAGTATTTTAGGAATTCTACAGTATTTTTTTTATTTTATTGAAAAAGTAGATTTAGGGATGGAGATTTGCATTTTGGAGCTATAATTACCAAGCAAGAAGCCTGTATTTGTGCAATAGCTATTATTTCATATTGAAGATTCAAAAGCAATATCATTTATCCTTTCAAACATTTCCTTCATAAAATATAAATGTACTTGAAAAGAACATAGTCAATGACGTCGATTAAAGTCATATCTATGTTGTAGTATCCTTTTAAAGTTTAAGGGGATTTCCCATGACTGGAGTTAGCGCCGTTCAAAGCAATGAATCAACCATTGATTTCTATTAAGTGAAACATCAGCTTCAAGCGTTATATGTCTATGCCTACATCTTACATCTCTCGCTGGAATGTGACTCTCTCATGTATACATATACGACAGTTATAAATATGTTTTAGAAGTTATTTAAATATGGATATTTATATTACTGAAACACATCAATTCACTTCAGGAGGCATTTATTAACCCCCAGTGCAATGTGGGGTACTTTTTATGATGGATGGATGCAGTTTATTGAACTTCTTTTGGACTATTGAATATTACCACCCAATCTCTGCCATTATAACACTTGGAAGAGCCATGACATTTTTAAATATTACTCAGATTATATTTCTCTGGAAGAAGGAAGTCATATACACCTAGGAAGATTTGAGGGTGAGTAAATCATGGGGTAATTTTCATTTTTGGGTGAACTATCCCTTTAACTAGAGGAACATTTGAATCATGGTGGAAGAAAGTAGTTCCACAAACAAGTGAACTTACAGTTAGATGCAAACTTTATTTAATTGAATCATTATTTCATTGTACTATGCACAATGGCAATAGATGTCTATATAATTTAATTTAACTCACACTAATGAAGTACAAAAGTACATCCCTGTGTAGTGCTTTGGACCCAGATAAGATTTAAAATAAAGATTTGAGTTTGTTATCTTCCTGAAGCCATGTTATTATGCATAGGCATAATTTAATGGCTTTATACTAGGCTTATAATTGCAGTAGGCTAACTGTGGTGCTCTGGTAGCCATGGTAAAATAAGGCATAATCCTGAACTATATTGCCAAGAAAATAGAGGTGATTACTTGTAAGAAACTCACTTATAGCACTTTGATAAGCAATATTTATTTATTTCTGTTTATCTTCATTTACATAAAGTGTTTAGGCCTACTAGCTTCTTGACTGACGTTTTCACTGTTGAATAACTGCTTTATGTATTATTCTAAAACAGCAGTTCCCAATTCCAGTCCTCACATCTCCCCGCTCTGCATATTTCGTATGCATCTCTTTTCACGTACGACGTTTGTTCTTTTCGATCGTAAGTGCCCTGTGAAGTGGACATCACCGGATATTCTGCCGCGAGGACTGGAATTGGGAACCGCTGTTCTAAAAGTATGTATGGCAAACCATAAGAGCTTTTAATGTTTCCAGCATTACTCAGAATTGCATTTTTACTACAATTTGATTAGAGAGCACTACAACTCAAATCTTACTAGTACAAATTACAGTTAGATAGCTCTATTTATGTATGGATCTTTATTACTCATATATCTCTATTGATTTCCATTCATTTTTCATTACAGAGCTCTACAATCAAATTTTTAGTGGTAAGAATTCCAATTAGAGAGAGAACTAATTCAGTTGCTACTAGTGAACATTTTGCACTTTACTGTTATTGTTTATTGTACCTTTTTTGGCAATTATTTGAAATATATAGAATTTCATTTAAATATTATATTAATATTGATATTTCTTCTTATAGTTAGATATAGACTGTATTTCATTTACTCTGCACAATGAAGATAAATGGCTAAATAATCTAATCTAGTATGTATTATAAAATAGCTCTAAACAGTAACTCACACTAACTGATTAAAAGTACACTCCTTTGTAGTGTACATCTGAGTTCTTTGGACCCAGATAAGATTCATTATAAAGATAAAGATTCAAGTTTGTGAGCTGCCTGAAACTGAGTTATTGTGCATGGGCAGAATTTAATAGCCGTACAGTAGGCTTATAATTGCAGGAGGCTGTGGTGTTCTTGTGTGAATTGTGTTTGACCGATATATTATAAAGGCCAATATCTGTGAAGTGCCCATCATTTATTATTGCGCATCAGTGATCAGCGGCACCAAAAAATATTGATTGAAAAACCTGACTCCCCTAGAGAAGGAGACGCTTCCTCTATGTCTCCTAATCAATTGCTGGTATATGTGTATAACCCTGCAACACTAAACCTACAAAGGTGGTGAAGGCAGAAGTAGATGAATTAGTGATTTGTGCCGAGTTTCAAAGATATTGATAAGTTGTTATGGAGATCAGAAAAGAATGGCAGTGGTCTGCGCATTGGACACAAATTACAGCCAGCTGGAAAGCATTCATTCAGCTTGGACTGACATTGTGAATCCATCACACAAGCGAAAGGAATGTAGAGAAGAAGAGATCTGAGTAGTGATGGCAGGGAAGTGTCCTTATATGATGCTTTTGACACAATGCCTTGAGTGGCAACATCAATGTCATCAGCCAATGTATTGGTATGTTTCTATACAAGCTTCAGACAATCGTCAAACCTGTGGGGTGTTACCATAGCATCAGTTACTTTTGTAGCATCAAAGTTAACCTATGAAAGGGAACTAAAGAATGTGAAAGACCTGCAGGAATTTTCTGAGGAACAGTGGGCAGTTAAACTGCTCAGGACAAACAATGGACTAATGAACATGTGGGATCATGTATGCTTTTAATATTTGCAGTTTTTATTCTTCTCATACTGTGTAACTTAAAATCACAGTTCCCATTCAGTCGGTCACGTTCGACGTACGTCGGACTGACCGACAAATAGGAATCTCGCTAGAGAGGCCAATCTGCTTCGAGTGTAACTAAAACGAGCCAATGCACATTGGCATGCAATCATATGCAGCAGCTGCTCACCTCGCAGCGCGGGTATATAATGAGCAGCAGGTGTGTTGCATCTTCAGCTTTTCGCTTCAGAGCCGAACAGTTGTTCTCTGCTGGAAGTGATCTAAAAGAGTCTCTGCAGGACGATCTCTTTTGTGTGGAAAGTGCGGGCATTCAGCACAGCAGTGGGGTCGAATTCTCTCTGGTTTTCCTTTTCTTCTCTTTTTTTGCCTTTTTTGAGCAGAAAGAGCTGTAAAGGCCTTTCTCACGGCTGTTAAATGGTGCGCTTAAAGAGCGTGTAAAATCTGTTTTTACAGCTGGTAAGAGAGCGTCATCGAGAGAGAGCACACACGACAGGCTGCACAATCCCTGTCTGTGTTGCCGTGACCGTTCCCCTGCGTGCTTCAGCACTGATTAAAAGAGCAAAATCCCTAAAAGAGCTTACACAAGTAGAGCTTGCATCTTTTTAAAGATGACATTTTACTTAGCGCACGCTGAGATGTCGATAGCTGCATCAGAGGGTGAGTCAGACTTTTCCAGAGATGACGCGTCGGCGCAGTTGCCTCCTTCGGGTATGGTAGCTGTGCCCGATACAGATCCGGAATTGATGATTATGCTTTCCCGGGCCGCCAACAGGGTTGGGCTCGTGTAGAATCCTCCACCGTGTCCCGAGCCCTCGAGGCTGGACGATTGGTTTCTCGGGGTGGCATGAGCAGGTTCTCAGCCACCCAGCCCGGTTCTTTTCTTCCCGGAGGTGCATGAAGAGCTCACTGGTACGTGGAAGGCACCTTTTATTGCCCAAAACCATGCCGGTGGGTTCTCCTCCCTCACCACCCTTGATGGTGGTGTGGCTAAGGATTACACGCACATCCCCCTGTGGAGCGGGCCGTTACTGTGCAACTGTGCCCTAACTCCACCTGGCGGGGGGAGCCGTCTCTCCCTTCCCGGGCCTGTAAGCACTCGTCGGACCTTACCGGCAAGGCTTACCAGGCCTGTGGGGAAGCCGCTTCCGCCTTACACGCTATGCCGTTGTTGCAGGTCCATCAGGCCAAGGCACTGAGGGGCCTGCACGAGGGTGGTCATGATCCACAAGTTCTTCAGGAACTTCATGCCGCAACGGACCTCGCGCTTCGGTCGACGAAGGTTACGGCACGGTCAGTGGGTCGTGCGATGTCCACTTTGGTGGTCCAGGAACACCATCTCTGGCTGTGTCTGGCCGACATGAGGGATACCGACAAGGTCAGGTTCCTTAATTCCCCCGTGTCCCAGACCAGCCTCTTCGGCTACGTGGTTGAGAACTTCACCCAGCAGTTCTCGGCTGTACAGAAGCAGTCTGAGGCGATCAGTCACATCCTGCCATGGCGGTCTGCTGTTGCATCCACCCCGCCGCCGGCAGCACCTCAGCCTGCTCGTCACCGAGGGCGACTCCCTGCGGCTGCCCCTGCTCCCGCGCCGCAGCAGCAGCCTCCACCCAAGCAGTGCCGTGGAGCCAGTCATAAGCGGGGTCCCAAGCCCGGAGATGGTCCAACCCAGAGATGGTTGGGACTGCTCTTCAGGAGATGGTGACTGCACCGCTCTTCCCCGGAGGAGGGCCGGGTGGTAAATCCTTTGTTCCCTTTTCTTTCTGTTCCACCCAAATTTTCAATAAAACAGCAGTTTCTATCATCTCCGGGTCCGAAGAGGGCTCGGAGAGTAGTTGGAGGGGCAAAACCTCTCCACTCTCATCCACCTCTTCTGTCGAGGTCACCCAAGCCTCTCCTGCACCCCCTGTCCAACCGTGGAACCAGGCAAGTGTTGCATAGCACACTCAGATCCCTCTACGGGCCGCCTCCCAAAGAGAGCCCCCCGAGCCGCGTCCCTGCGTTCCACCTCGCTGCCCCACTGTGAGTACACCTACGGTCCCCTTGGTCCCGCTTGTGCGGTCTCTGCGTGCCTGGTTAGCACTCCCCAGTCTGACTCGTTGGCTCATTCGGACCATCAGGCTTGGCTATGCGATTCAGTTTGCCCAGTGTCCCCCCAAGTTCAGAGGTGTCTACTTCACTTCAGTGAAAGCTGTTGATGCCCATGTCTTGCGTGCGGAGATCGTAGTCCTACTGGCGAAGGAGTCGATAGAGCCGGTCCCTCCAGCCGATATGAGGTCAGGGTTTTACAGCCCTTACTTACTTTGCGTTCGAGGGTCGAGTATATCAGTACAAGGTCCTGCCCTTCGGGCTGGCCCTGTCTCCCCACGTCTTCACGAAAGTCCTGGAGGCAGCCCCTGTTCCCATGAGAAAACTATCTCGACGACTGGCTCATTCTTGCTCAGTCTCAGGAGCAGTTGTGCGAACACAGGGATTTGGTGCTCAGTCACCTCAGCCAGTTGGGTCTTCAGGTCAACTGGGAAAAGAGCAAACTCGCCCCAGTGCAGAGGATCTCTCTTCTCGGTATGGAGTTGGATTCGGTCGAACAGTCACCACGCCTCACAGAGGAATGTGCTCAGTCGGTGTTGAACTGCCTGAATCTGAATACATTCAGGGGAAGGACAGCGGTCCCACTGAAAATTTTTCAGAGGCTCCTGGGGCATATGGCATATGTCCCGAGATGGGCGTGGCAACGTGGCACGTTGGCAATCCCGATTGGCAATCACTCCGGAATGCCGCCAAGCCTTCAGCCCGTGGTCAGACCCCTTGTTTCTTCGGGCAGGAGTGCCCGTAGAGCAGGTTTCCCGGCATGCTGTGGTCTTCACGGATGCCTCTGCCACTGGATGGGGTGCCACGTACAACGGTGTCAGGGGTGTGGACGGACCCCCAACTGCATTGGCACGTCAACTACCTTGAGTTGCTAGCAGTACGCTCCCGTCGCATGTCACAACTCGCCCGCCATCTCCTCCTTTGGAGTCAGAAGCATCAGAGGTCGCTTCGTGCCATTCATGTCCCTGGTGTGCTCAACCGTGTGACCGACGAGCTCTCACGAGCTGCGCTGCCGGGAGAGTGGCAACTCCACCCCCAGGTAGTCCAGCTGATTTGGGGAGAGTTTGGCGAAGCTCAGGTAGACCTGTTTGCCTCGCCAGAAACCTCTCACTGCCAGTTGTGCTACAACTCCCTGTCCAGGGGGACACTCGGTACAGATGCACTGGCGCACAGCTGGCCCCGGGGCCTTCACAAATATGCGTTTCCCCCAGTGAGCCTACTTGCACAGACCTTGTGCAAAGTCAGGGAGGACGAGGAGCAGGGTTCCTACCACTCCCTTCAGGGACCAGGTAGTGAGCCTGCAAGCACTGCCCCCGGAGGAGGCAGACCCAGCCCTGGCTTTGCTCTGTCCAGTTCACGCCTTGCGACTGTACACAGACAGAACTCAAAGCCTCAGAACCTCAGACCAGCTCTTTGTCTTTTATGGAGGCCAGCAGAAGGGAAAGGCTGTCTCCAAGCAGAGGATGGCCCACTGGATAGTGGACGACATCACCTTGGCTTACCAAGCACAAGGCATGCCCACTCTACAAGAGGCGTGGCATCCTCCTGGGCGCTGGCTCGTGGTGCCTTGCTGACAGATATTTGTAGAGCTGCGGGCTGGGCGACACCTAACACGTTCGCTAGATTCTGTAGCCTTCGTGTCGAGCCGATCTCCTCCCGTGTTCTCACCTCAGGTCAGAGGCACGGAGAGGTCCCGCCGTCCTTAAGCAAAGGGGTACAGGAGGCGCTGGAAGGGGGCAGCTCCTGTGGCGCTTTGGTAGGGATTCCTATTCGTCGGCCAGTCTGACGTATGTCGAACGTGACCGATTGAATGGGAACGAGGGTTACCTATGTAACCAAGACGTTTTATTTGCAAGGTTGAAATACCTCCAATGTTTCTATTAAGAACTGATAAACAAGTACATGGTGCGTGCACCCAGCAACTGGGATGCATGCCAATGCTTTAGCAGGCAGAGATGTAGTTGTGATTTCTGTGTTCTTGGTAACCTCATTACTTCATCTGACACTTGACTAGTAAGTGACATTAATAAAAGTCTCTTAATCTCCACCCTGGACTCCCTGTCTCTTAATTCAAGAAGAGGATCAAACCTGTGTGAGCATTGTCTGCACGTTGCTGTTTAGAGGCAGAGAAGACAAAAAACTTCATCTGAACAGGAACCTCATCGGCACGTTGCTGTTTTCTAGAGGCAGAGAACCTTGACTACATGTTTTTGTTTTTTTAGAAGCGGAGAACCTGTGCACCTCGTCTGCACATTGCAGTATTCAAGCAGAGAAAGCACACAATCTGAAGAACTAAACAGGTGGTGTTGATACATTTGAGGTGGTATTGATCGTCGGCCTTAAAGTTCAGACCACTTAACGTTGGCTGCACCTAACCTGGGTAATGAGGCAGCCTTCAGAGGTCATGGAGACTTGAGCTCATCTCTCCATGTACTGCTGTGAGTGAGTACTACCATTAGCTGCTGCTTTGAGGAGGAATTTGATTACTGTAAAGTGCAAAATGTTCAATTGAAATATTTAGAACATCTAGAAAAACATATATGAAAGTTATGGCGAAGCTTTGACAGTTGTAAAACTTGTGACAACTTGAACTTGTGAAAGTTTTCACAGAAACCATTCAAAAGAAACGCTCAGATGAGGTTGTACATGTTCTGATTTTGAAAAGCAGACAATTGAGGGGAATCATGGACAGGCAACAAAAGAAAGAATTGAAAGGGATAGGGATATTCAAAAGCAGCAAAAGGCTCACTAACAGGGCAATTGAGAGTAGTAAATGGAAAGCTCAAAAGTGTGAAGAAGCAAGAGGCTAAAGTAAATGAACGAGTAACTCACGCTTCAAACCCTAAGTCCAAAAGCCTGTACCCAGATCTTTCCGGGCCTGAGTTTGTTGATCCACAGTTTTTTGAGAAAAGGTCTACTTTAGAAAAGTGGGTTCCTCCTTTTTGGGAGGAACAGAGTAATTCAGACACAGACACAAATGCAGATGCTGTAAATTCTAGTTCAAGTCACTGGTATCAAATGTGGGTGAAAGGATTATGTAAGTGTTGCTCAGACTCTCAAAATGCTGCAAGGCACTTAGGATGACCCTCATTTGTGGCAGGATAACATTGACTTTTTGTTAGGCTTATGGTCACCTTAAGTCTGAAATGAAAACTGTGCGCCAATTGGCTGCAAGTAACAATTACACAAGGGTAAATTCAACAGGGTAAAGTCCTTTACTTCTAAATTTGTAAAACTAACTGTGGATCAGCAAAAAATCATTATTTTTTATTTATTTATTATACCTTTATTTAACCAGGGAAGAAAATCACATTGAGATAATTATCTAATTTGCAAGTGAGCCCTGGCCAAGGTAGCAGCACACAGTAAACATAATAAAACAAACAAAGTAAGATTAAATACATAAAACAATGATCACAACCCTAATAACACACACACACTCACAACCACACACACAACAATAATGCAAAATTCAAAGTTAAGAACAGGTGCAGACAGTTTTGAATGATTGGTTAAGATATAACTTAAACTCATTGATTGAAATAAATACAGTAAGTTTCAATGTCCTTTGAATCTCATTCCAAGCAGTTGGTGCACTATAAATAAAAGCAGTTTTTCCAAACTCTGTCTTCATCAAGGGAACATCCAAAAGAATATATCTATTTGAACGCAGATTATACCCTTGATTTTTGACAGTTAATAGACTAATCATATACAGAGGAAGCTGGCCAACTATGGCCTTGTACACAAGTATAAGCCAATGCTTGTACCTTCTTAAGTGAAGTGAAGGCCAACCAACCATTTCATACAGTGCACAACGATGAGTAGTATAATTTGTACAAGTTATAAATCTTAGAGCAGAGTGATAAACAGAATCCAACGATTGTAAAAGAGCCTTAGTAGTATTTCTATAAAAAAACATCTCCATAATCTAATACAGGTAAGAAGGTAGCTTCCACCGACTTTCTCTTAGCAGACTGTGAAAAACAGGCACTATTCCGAAAATAAAACCCCAGCTGTAGCCTTAACTTAGATAGCAATTGTTTAACATGTAACTTGACATGTTAAACAATTGGACAGCAGCATTACTAGCTGCTGTCCAATCAGTTGGAGATTAGAATGTTGTTATCTCTGTGCCCTGGGGGGAACATCAACTGTGATTGACCACAGTCATGATGGGTTTTATGCTACAGCTTTGATTGATGGGTTCAAAATCGATTTTTTTAATTGACACAGGGGCTGAGATTACAGTAATACCTGATAATAATAATTACGGTATAACCGGTGTACTTTTATACATCTGTCACTGAAGCACTTCATTAGACAAACAAATTAGATAGCAATCTAACTGCTCCATATAACAAAGCACTGTAAACAAGTAAAGACTAGATAACATGGGAGCAATAAGTAATTGTAAATAATCTTTGAAGTTTGTTTTTCTTTTTATAATGCAGATTATTCACTCTTTGGCATTATGTGGGTGGGCTTCCCACTTCTAGTTACATGTGTGTGGACTCAAATGAGGTGACAGCGTAGCATATAGCATGATCGCACGTAAAATCAGTAGTAACAGTTGGCAATTATGTCCATATCGTACCTTTTCTTGTAACCCGATAAAATCCATGGCAATGAACGTCATCGGAGATGTTTCATCCGCAAGCTTTCTGAGCATTATTCCTACTTGCTGGCGTTCACATCAATCCAAAAATTATCCTTAGCATATGTTATAGCATATGGGATAGCCCACGATCACTAGATTTTATACAGGTGTTACTATAATGATTTTGTAAATGGTGATGAGCAACCAAATATTCGGAATTTGGAAATTACAGCATTTTGCCTTGGCATGACCTCACTTTTTGCAGACAATGAGAGGCAGAGTACAGTAACTTCAAAATAGGGGTAAAAAATCAAGTTTGAGCTCAAGATTTTTTACGTAGATAATTTTTCATTACTAAAACATCTAATTGCCAGATTTCCATTGTCTTACCTATAATTAATTTGGCCGGACAAATATAAATCTTTAAAGTCCTTTTTCTCAGTTTCACACTCTAGTGAGTTGGAGGGGGTGTGTACAATGCTGTTTCATGCATTCAGAGTTGTTTACACTGTTAAAGAGTTGGATTCTCATGCTAAGCATGGACAGATTTTCAAAAAACAATTTGTTTTTGGTTGTGAGGGAAGGATAACCTTGTTCAGATTCCCAAAGAACTCAGCGTTATGTTAACAGTGGATGCAGTTTGTTTTTTCGGGGCAGTACCAGAGTTTCTCAAGTGTGTTTGTTGACAAACGTTTTATAAACAAGGCCCAGTTCGATGCTGGATTTGCACATCGTTTGATACTGAAAGATGGAGCAGTCCCAGCTATAAAATATCCCGGTCATGATTCAGAACTGCCAGTGAAATGGTATAAAATGTCTGTGTTTTGCTCGTGATCGGCGCTCAAGTGCTCGTCACTCTTTAACTCCGCCCACGGCACACCTCCAGGAGCTCGGCTTTTTATGAAGAGAATCGTAAAGCTGTATCTTTCTTTTATAAATATGATAAAACTAAATACTTTTTGGAGATATGAAGGATGCAATACTACTCTATAGGTACTCAAGATTAACATGAGATTGGGTGAAAATGTGTGTGTTATGCCCCCTTTAAGGGGCCCTAACATTCACCCGGCGCAATGCGATGCCAGGCGTGACACAAGTGTTTTTTGCTAGTTTCAGCCCGACGCAGATATCATTTTCATGTCCAGCACCACGTTGTTTAAATAGCAAATGCATTTGTGCCCATCTGTTTGCCCATGAGCATGTTGGTCTGAAAACGAGGTGTGTTCAGGCGCATTGTTGGCGTGTTGCTATTTTGAGGCAACTAAAAACGATGGCGCCATTGACCAAAACACACCCATGACTCATTAAGAGAATAGGTACAACTCTTTTGCACCATGCGCTTGGTGCGCAGATCGTTTTTTCCATCCTTAAACTAGCAAAAGTGGATTCGGACACGCCCTAAGTGCACCTGCACCATGCGCTTCAGACCATGCACTTAGATCGTTAAAATAGGGCCCAAGGTCTTTTGCCTTTGTAGGGCAGAGTTTCCCCTTGTACCTCCCAGTACCCGCTGGGAGAGGAAGCTGAGTTAGCAGCTGCTGAGGTAGAGCTAAATTTGGAAAAACATGGAATAATTTCATAAATATCCTCCAGCAGGAACTCACCAGTGTGGCTTGTAAAGAAACCAAATGGTAAATGGAGGCTGATAATTGACTACAGAGAGGTCAACATGTATGTTGATTAAATGACACCATTAGTAGCTGACCCTTCCACTATTTTCTCCCGTGTACCAGCTGATGCTACAATTTTCTTCTGTGATAGATATTGTGGCGGGGGCATGGTTCAGCTAGGTCTGCAGCGGGAGAGAGAGTTGGGAGACGATTGGTGAGTAAGTGGGTCAAGTGCAAATGACAAACACCTGTGTCTTGTTCCAGTGGCATGGGGAGACCGCATAAAGGCACCTGGGAATGACAGAGAGGGGAGAGAGAGACCGACTGCTGACTGGTGGCTGGAGATTGTGCGGGCTTGGAACCCTTTATTGCTCAGGAGAGCCAAACTTTATGTTGCGTATGCATTGTGTTATATTGAGCGCTGATAGTGCGACTTTTTGTTTGTAAGAAAAGCTTGATAGTACGATAGTAATTCAAAGTGCTTTACATAAAAGGAATTAAAATAATCATACAAAATAATCACAATAAAAACAAGGAATTTAATTTAAAAAAATTATTTGAAAATTGATTTAAAATAATTAAAACAGTTAAGAATAAAAAAATTATTATACATAAAATACAGTGCTAATTGAGTAAATGCACATGTAAACAGATGTGTTTTGAGTCTAGATTTAAATGTGGCTAATGTTTTAGCACATCTGATCTCTTCTAGAAGCTGGTTCCAACTGTGGGTGGCATAATAGCTAAAAGTGGACTTCCCTTGTTTGGAGTGAACCCTTGGTATTTCTAATTGATTTGACCCTAATGATCTGAGTGGTCTGCTTGGTATATATTCAGTGAGCATATCTGCAATGTATTTAGGTCCTAGTCCATTGAGTGATTTATAAACGAGTAATAGTACTTTTAAATCAATCCTAAATGTAACTGAAAGCCAGTGTAAGGACCGGAGGACTGCTGTGATATGCTCAGATTTTCTGGTTCTATTCAGAATCCTGGCATCAGCATTCTGGATGAGCTACAGCTGTCTAATGGTCTTCTTGGAAAGGCCGGTGAGGAAACCATTACAATAGTCCATGCTGATGGTGATAAAGGCATGAACGAGTTTCTCCAAGTCTTGACTGGAAACAAAACATCTAATTCTTGCAACATTTTTGAGAAGATAGTATGGTGATTAAGTTACTGCTTTGACATGACTACTGAAACTAAGTTCTGACTCCAGAATCACACCAAGATTCTTGACTTGATTTTTAGTTGTTTGAGCCCTAGAGTCAAGGTATGTATTCACCTTGAGAACTTCATCTTTGTTTCCAAATGCAATGACTCCTTGTTTAACTGGAGAAAGTTTTGGCACATCCAGTTGTTAATTTCATCAATGCATTGGCAGAGGGAGTCAATGGGGCTATAGTCATTTGGCGATAAGGCTAGGTAAAACTGGGCATCGTCTGCATAGCTTTCTCATTATTTGACTCAGTGGGATCATATACAGGCTGAACAAGATTGGTGCAAGAATTAAGCCTTGTGGGACTCTGCATGCTATGGACGTCCACTTAGACTTATGCTCTCCTATACTGACATAGTATCCTCTTCCTTCTAAGTAGAGGGAAGAGGTATTAGTGAGGCCAGCTGTGGTCTGTGTGGGTCCTAACACCCCAGTATAGTGATGGGACACTATACTGTAAAAAGCACCGTCCTTCGGATGAGACGTTAAACCAAGGTCCTGACTCTTTGTGGTCATTAAAAATCCCAGGATGCCCTTCAAAAAAAGAGTAGGGGTGTAACCCATTTGCCCATTGGCCCCTGACCATCATGACCTCCTAATTATCCCCATACACTGATTGGCTTCATCACTCTGTCTCCTCTCCACCAATAAGCTGGTGTGTGGTGGGCGTTCTAGTGCAATATGGCTGCCGTCGCATCATCCAGGTGGATGCTGCACATTGGTGGAGGTTGAGGAGATTCCCCCCTTCTATGTAAAGCACTTTGAGTACCCAGAAAAGTGCTATATAAATGTAAAGAATTATTAAGTATGTCCTGAACCATCTGAAGACCATCCCAGAAAGCCCAACCCAGTTTTCCAGTCTTTCTAGAAGTATGTTATGATCGACAGTGTCAAATGCAGCACTAAGATCTAGTAGTACCAGCACTGATATTCTGCCAGAATCAGAATTTAAGCGAATATCATTAATTATCTTTATGAGCGCTGTCTCTGTGCTGTGATGTGGTCTGAAACCAGATTGAAAATTGTCCAGGTATCCATTTGAGTTTAAGTAGTTGTTCAGCTGATTGAAAACAACCTTTTCAATAATCTTGCCTATAAAATAGGGGTGCTCCGATTGATCGGCTACCGTTCACTATCGTCCGATAATCGCTTTGGGATGTTTGATCTGCAGTCTCTAAAAAGGCCGATCTCAAAAAAAAAAAAACGATCTCAAGCTGATGACGTGCCTGCCATGAGAGATTTGGCACGACATGCAGAGGCACTGTCTCAGTCTTTGTCCAGTGCAGGTGAAATTTGGCACACATGCAGAGGCACCGTCTTTGTCCAGTGCGGGTGAAAGTGAGGTACAATTCATATTTGTTCATTAAATAACTTATAAAGTAATTTGAAAACCTTATGTGAGACGTAATTTCACAAACAGCGTGAGTGAATCACTGCTCACGCTCTCTCTTTCCCTCTCAAAATGCGCAAACGGCTTCAAATCACATCGTGTCTGCACTATAAGCGAGCTGCACACGCTGCACAGTTGACACAGGAACTGTCACTTGCAGAATCAAGGCAGGGTCGCGTCGTCACCAGGTGCAGACTGGCCATCTGGACGTTCTGGAGAAGTCGACGGGCGTCGGCCTGGCTGGTTCATCATCAAAGAAAAAGTGTCAAACTAAGTGACATTGACGGCCAACAAAAGGGGGTGCTAATGCAATCTATTTTTGTTTATAAGAAACCGAAACTAACACGAAGTGGGCTCGTGATCGCAAGCAAAAAAATTTGAAGATAAAGGTGGTTGGAAGAAGCTAAAAGAAAAAAAAACGAACAGTTAGGTTACCTTTGCCCTCCTCTCTATTGTAGCATGTAGCCTATGAGCACTATAGGAACCATTACTTAATGGTTTTAATGGTTTGTAATGTTTGTAATGGTATTTGTAGTGGAAATTATTAGAATTTCTGTGATGGTTTCTATTGTTTTTGTCAGCAAGGTCACCATGGGTTTTGTGATTTTATTATTTGTAGTTGTAGTGGGCCTATTTGGGAGAAAATCCAGGGCCGTTTTTTACTCCCAGTCCGTCCCCGGTCGTCACTATAGTTTATAAATTGCATTTATTTTTAATTCTTGCCCGTGTTTAAACCATTCAGTGCTCGCGCACTCTCCTGGAGACCGTGCGCTCATGCATACTCGCAGCGCACACACACACACACACACACACACACATAAAGCCAGGTTAATATCCGTTTGCAGTGAGTATTTTTTCCGTGCTCATCATAACGGATTAGAGCGTTCACACTGCACGCAGTTGTGGTCCGGCAGTGCATTTCAGGAGCTATTGCTCCTAAACTATTGCACGATTGTAAAAACAAAAATGCACTGCATGATCAAACATTTAGGTGAGATAAATATATATTTTTGAAAACTCTAAAATGTGCCCCCTCCACCCCTCAAATTAAAAAATCCCCTCTCACAAGAGTCACCTAAGAGGGGAATTCATTCTAAAAAAAATGTAATTCAGGCCCTGAATAAATGTCTAAAAATCCTGATTGGAGTATCACTATAAATAATTCTACATAATAGAAAGAAGGCTTTAACCTAGTAGTCATCAACTGCTGAATTCAAATCTGCTTTCGCGCTTTGGCTGGCGTGGAGCCACAACTGTTCAGTGTTTTCAACCATATAATGCTTATTTTAGGTTTCAGACATTTAAATACACATAAGTACTAGCAAAACCATACATTTGGTTATATGCGCTGATGTCTATGGAAGCAACAATAATGGTCCTTACAAATATAATCTGATTACATGTTTTATTGATATAGGCAGATTGTGTAGATAACTTTAAAGTTTACTTTGCTCTTCTCCCAGTTTA